>NC_069659.1:142242500-142387500 GCF_027244095.1 Hemicordylus capensis
CCAATGGTCCTGCAACTCTGACATCTTGCACCAGGTCCTGGGCACCACTCAAGTGTGGGTGGCCAGGCCAGCCCTTGCCTGGCCACCCTCACCTGTGCACAGGTGTATCCTTGCCTAAGGCCCCTGAAGTCAACCTCGCTGTCCCTTGGCTGGGGGAGGAGAGGAAAGTGCCCTCTCCCATGATTCCCTGCACCCACTTATCTGCATACAGTGCACAAATGGAGCAGATCCGGAATTTTTAAATTTGTGTACATGTGCGGAGCCATTGGCCCACTCCACAGCCATGTACATGGCCAGGCTATGGCACATAGGGTGTGAAGATGTCCTCTGGGATACATGCAAGGCTTCTGAGGGATTTGGGGAGAGGGAGGTAGTGGAGATTTTTTTCTATTTTTTAACAGAGACAGATTGGGGTCTCATGATGTTGGGGCCCCCTTGGGTTCATTTGTGGGCAGATCAACTTGTGAACTCACAGTCTGTGGGAGGAGATAGCACCTTGGCAGGCACAGCATATCCCCAGCAGACTGGCTCTCTCATGAGAGTGATAGCCCACTGGGCAGCAAGCTTTCAGCGGGTTTGTGGTAGGTCTGGCTGGACTGCTCTGCCGAGGTCTCCCCTCATGACATCTTCCCTGGCCATGGTATGACAGACCCCCCAGTATCCTTTGCCCTCCCCCATCTGCATATCACATTCTAGCAAATGTGGGTATTCCCCTCCCCTCCCACACTGAAAGCTGGATTCCATTCCCCTCAAGCCCTCAAACCTACTGGGAATTCGGGTTTATGTGGTGCTTTCGGTGTGGGTGTCTACTTTGGGTGGGCGGTGGGGGTGTCTACTTTGGGTGTGCTTCTCTCATGGCTGGCAGAAGCAGTGCCAGCACTGCAGGGCATTTAAAGGGCTTTCAATGCCATTTCCCTGCCAAGGGCAGACAGAGAGCTCTGAAAATGCACGATCATGCTCACCAAACCCCTTCAAGATAATAACCAATCGCAGCCGCCCCACTGACGCGGTGACACTTTGCCCACAGTCTGGCTGGGGAGTTGGCTGGGATCTAGTGGGAGGCCAAGTGGCAGGGAGGGGGCTTCCTCTCTCCTTCAATTGCAGTTATGCTGGCCGCGGTTTGTTGAACGTCTGCGGCACTAATTGGAGTTAGGAATTGTAACCCCAACCATGATTAACTGCGGTTATCCTGTATGTCTGGACGTGGCCTATGTGGGATGCCTTTGAAAAGCATCCAGCAGCAACAGATACAAGATGCTGCAGCAGCTAATGTTCCTTGTGGATGTCCAGCCTTCTGAGCATGTGACCCCCATTTCATTTCATAGGAAAATAGGAAGCTGCCATATACTGAGTCAGACCATTGGTCCATCTAGTTCAGTACTGTCTACACAGACTGGCAGGGGCTTCTCCAAGGTTGCAGGCAGGAATCTCTCTCAGCCCTATTTATTTTATTTTTATTATTTTATTTAATATATTTTATACCGCCCAAAACTTACATCTCTGGGCAGTTTACAACAAGATAAAAACAACATTAAAACGTTAGTTAAAAACAAAAACAAGAAATTTAAAACACAACAATTTAAAATTTTAAAAACAATATTCTAAAACAACCTTAAAAACAATCAAAACAGTATCACTTAAAAGCCAGGGTGAACAGATGTGTCTTTAAAGACTTTTTAAAAATTGCCAGAGATGGGGAGGCTCTTATTTCACTAGGGAGCGCATTCCAAAGCCTTGGGGCAGCAACGGAGAAGGTCTGTCCCTGAGTAGCCACCAGAGGAGCCGGTGGCAACTGCAGATGGACCTCTCCTGATGATCTCAATGAGCGGTGGGGTTCATAACGAAGAAGATGTTCTCTTAAATACCCAGGGCCCAAGCCGTTTAGGGTTTTATAGGTTAAAACTAACACCTTGTATTTTGCCCAGAAACATATCGGCAGCCAGTGTAACTCCTTCAATACAGGAGTAATATGGTCTCTCCTAGATGACCCATAGACCAGCCTGGCTGCCGCATTCTGAACCAACTGTAGTTTCTGGACTACGTACAAGGGCAGCCCCACATAGAGCGCATTACAGTAATCCAGTCTGGAGGTTACTAGCAGATGTACCACTGTTTTGCAGTCATCTGTCTCAAGAAATGGACGCAGCTGGCGTATCAGCCAAAGCTGATAGAAGGCACCCCTGGCCACTGCCTCAACCTGGGATACCAGGGAGAGACTTGGATCCAGAAGCACCCCCAGACTGCGTACCTGTTCCTTCTGGGGAAGTGTGACCCCATCCAGAACAGGCAGATCAAAATCGTCTCCCAAGTTTCGACCCCGCACAATGAGTACCTCCGTCTTATCTGCATTCAGTCTCAGTTTGTTATCCCTTATCCAGCCCATTACTGACTCCAGACAGGCATTTAGGGAGGTTATGCCCTCTCCTGATGATGCTGACTTGGAGAAATAGATTTGGGTGTCATCAGCATACTGATAACACCCTGCACCAAATTTCCTGATGATCTCTCCCAGTGGTTTCATGTAGATGTTAAACAACATCGAAGACAATATGAAGCCCTGAGGGACACCATACAAAAGTTCAGATTTTGAAGAAGAACAGTCTCCAAGGGACACCATCTGGAACCTGCCCCACAGGTAGGAGCAGTGCCTCTCACACCCAGCCCCCTTAGAGGCTCCAGAAGGATACTATGGTCGATACTATTGAAGGCCACTGAGAGGTCCAAAAGGACCAACAGAGTCACACTTCCTCGGTCCATTCCCTGTTGGAGATCATCCATCAGGCCAACCAAGGCAGTCTCAACCCCATAGCCAGCCCAGAAGCCAGTTTGAAATGGGTCTAGATAGTTTCCTTAACCGGCTCCAGACAGTTTCCTCCAAGACTGTCTGGAGCTGGGAGGCCACCACCCTCTCAATTACCTTGCCCAACCACAGAAGGTTGGAGACAGGCCTGTAATTACTCAGCTCTGAGGGATCCAAAGTAGGCTTCTTCAGAAGCGGTCTAATAATTGCCTCCTTAAGACTAGGAGGCATCCTACCTTCCCTCAGAGACGCATTTATAATCTCTACCAGGCCTTCTACAACCGCCCTGCAAGATAGTATAAGCCATGTCAGGCAAGGGTCAAGAGAACAGGTGGTAGGCCGCGCTGTCCCAATCAGCTTGTCCACATCCTCAGGAGTCACAAACTGGAACTGATCCAACCTAACCACACAAGAGGCGTTGCTGGAAACCTCCACATCAGACACTGAAGTAATTGTGGAGACGGAGTCTAAGGCGGCCCAAATACGAGAGATTTCCCCCACAATGAATTCATTAAACACATCACAGCGGGTAATCGATGGTTCCAAATTCTGATTCAAGGGAGGAGGGGCACATACTAGCCTTCTCACAACCCTGGACAACTCTGCCGGACATGAACTTGTGGATGCAATGTGAGCTGAAAAGAATCGGTTCTTTGCCACATGTATTGCCTGAGCATAGGTCTTCAAATGAGCTCTATGTTTCAATCTGTCAAATTCAAGCTGAGTCTTTCTCCACTTGCGCCTTATCTTGGAGATGCCATGGAGGGAACTTGGAACCTAGATGCTCTTCCCAGAGCAGCTCCAACCCATGAAGGGAATATCTGATAGTGCTCACACTTCTAGTCTCCCATCCAAATGCAACCAGGGTAGACCCTGCTTAGCTAAGGGGACAAGTCATGCTTGCTACCACAAGACCAGCTCTGCAGTGGTTAATCCTAGCTTATTTCCAGTTGCAATTCAAGCTGCAAAAGCAATTCAGTCTTTAAAGCACTAAACAGAAGAGCTGTGCAAAACTCTGTAGACCTATTTCGATTTGGCTTGATTCAGCCTGAACTGCAGTTCAGTTAAAGACAAATTAAGGCCAAATTGAAACAGATCAGACCAATTTGGATAGGTCACCAAAGCTTTGCTTCAGCCCAGCCCCTCTCCCCCTTGCCACTCCCCTGATAATATTGGACTGGGCAGAGGGCAAGAGACAGGCAGGAGATCATCTATCTTGCTCCTGGAAGTAAGGAAGCAGCAGCAATGGCTTAAGATTAGAACAAATTTTAGTAGCTGACTCCCATCCTTCCCAACAAGAGTCAGTCACAGAATGCACAGAGCAGCTGTCTACTTTCGGGCACTGCGTACACAGACTCTTGGCTGGCATGGAAGCAGCAAGCCACATCCCTCTACACTGTATGTCAGCCATGGTTTGTGGCCATTTTTCTGACCATCCTTTTACCGGTGCGAAGTGCTATCGATTCACATGGCAAAAGAGTGGCCATTGAGGCAGTGGATAATGTGGTCGGTGAACCTCCACATTACTTGCTTTAAGCTTCCTGAATACACTACCAGCATTACCTGCCCTGCAGCCAGGAAACCCCTTCAGAAAGGTTAGACTTCCACAGATCATCTGACCAAGAGAGGAAACTGGATTGAATTCTCTCTTACACACACACACACACACACACACACACACACACACACACCCTTCCCCTTCCTTGCAAAACAGCTTCTCAGCAAGATTGTAATAGTCACTGAGCATGCATGCCTCCATCAATACATGGCCTGCAATACAGTCCCTTCCCTCATTGCTTTCCAATAGTGCTGGTATTTGCCTTTCCACCACCTTTTTTTAAATTCTCATTTTGGTTGTGCATGAAAGCATAACATAAACTAAAAATAATTAAGAAACAAGTGTTCAGACTTCTTTTGCTGGGATTGCTATAGTTGCTGCAGTAATCTGCCACCCATTTTTGCCTTCCTGTGGGGAGAGACAATCTCAGGATTGTCAGAGGAAATATAATGCTCTGTCGACAGGAACCACACTGACAGACTCGTATCCAATTGACTGTGGAAGAGGAATGCTAGAGGCATTTGGTTAGAATGAAGAGCACCTTTCATCAAGCCTTTACTCTGATGGAAGGTCAAAGCACAATGATGTTTTCAAGGGTAGCTGAACAGGAAATAGCAATGTCAAGCAGGGGAGTCATTAGGACGTGCCCCCAATGAATTGCTTAGAGCCCCGAATCTCATCATCCCAGGGCTAATGTCGCTTTCTCACATCCTTAGGTAAAAGTAAAGTGTGCCGTCAAATCAATTTCAACTCCTGGCACTCACAGAGCCCTGTGGTTTTCTTTGGTAGAATACAGCAGGGGTTTACCATTGCCTCCTCCCACTGAGTATGAGATGATGCCTTTCAGCATCTTCTTATATCACTGCTGCCTGATATACACATGTATATCTCTCTGCCAAAAAGCTCCAGTTTTGTCGTTAAAAAGCCAGGAAAATTTGCTAAAATGCATATTGACAAGCCACAATGCTTCTAGGAGAATGTCCTTTGGACAGATGAGACAAAACTGGAGCTTTTTGGCAAGTCACATCAGCTCTATGTCCACAGACGAAAAAATGAAGCTTTCAAAGAACACCATACCCACTGTGAAACATGGAGGAGGCTCAGTTATTTTTTGGAGCTGCTTTGCTGTGTCTGGCATGGGGTGCCTTGATTCTGTGCAGGGAAGAATGAAATCTCAAGACTATCAAGACATTCTGGAGCAAAACATACTGCCTAGTGTCAGAAAGCTCTGTCTCAGTCACAGCATAATGGCCAAGAACACACAGCTAAAAGCACCCAAGAATGGCTAAGGACAAAACATTGGACTATTCTGAAGTGGCCTTCTATGAGCCTTGATTTAAATCCTATCGAACATCTATGGAAAGAACTGAAACATGCAGTCTGGAGGAGGCACCCTTCAAACCTGACACAGCTGGAGCAGTTTGCTCAGGAAGAGTGGGCCAAACAAACTACCTGTTGACAGGTGCAGAAGTCTCATTGAGAGCTACAGTAATCACTTGTTTGCAGTGATTGCCTCTAAAGGTTGTGCAACAAAATATTAGGTTAAGGGTCTCATCATTTTTGTCCATGCCATTTTCATTTGTGTTATTATTTGAAATATTCTGTTGCATCAAAACTCTAAAGCAAAGTCTGATTTTTGTTAAATGCGGAATAAACAATGATGGGTCCCAATTACATTTGTCAGTTTCAAGTTATTTCAGAGACAATTGTGGGTTATTTTTTGTTTTCATGGAGAGGTACCAACACATTTGTCCACGCAACCTTCTGCTTGTTCGTCAAGCATTTCTTCGCTGCGCCACTTAAGGTGACATTTTCGTTTTCTGATCACATTTTCTTAGCCACTAATATTATAAGATGGACAAAAACAGATTTCAGTAGCAGGCAGGTTTTTCTGATGGTTAATGTTTTCTGATAGACTGGACCATAGGTTTTCAGTACCCTGTCAGATTCCAGTACCAAGGTAAGCTTTTCTGATCGGTAATGTTTTCTTGACTATACCATAGATTTGCATTATGCTATCAGATTTCAGAATTTTCCAGCAATGTTTTCTGATGGACTAGACCAGGCATCCCCAAACTGTGGCCCTCCAGATGTTGCTGAACTACAACTCCCAGCATCCCTAGACCCAATTTTTTGTGGCTGGGTATGCTGGAAGTTGTAGTTCAGCAACATCTCGAGCGCCGCAGTTTGGGCATGCCTGGACTAGATAATAATTTTGCATTGCTCAGTCTGTCAGGGTAAGGGCACTGGCTACAAATGGAGAGACTGAGCATGCCCTTTTCTTGCCAGCTTTCCAGGCATTTCCCAGCACTTCAAATTTGCCTTAATAAACACCATTATAGTCTCTCCTGTTTGGGGTTTCAGAGTTATTTGGGTGCCAAATAAAGCAATAAAATCTGATGTTCTTATGTAGAATTTTTTTTTGTTTGTTCCCATTTTGAAGAAGATAATTAAAATAAAATAAAATAAAATAATAAAAAGAAGTCAGGAATTATGGGGGGGGGGGGAAAAGCCACTTCCTTTAATCATATTGAGGATGCTCCACTGTAGTGGAGCATGCTCAGTTGCATTGGGGAAGAAAATCTGACAGGCTAAGGAATTTTTTTGCTATACCAGCTTTGCATCAGCCACCTCCATGACTACCTCCAGAAAGGAAGTGCAGCAGTGGGGTCACCTGCACAGAGAATGGGAGCAAGCACTTTGCCTTACCTAGCTCTCTGCTGTTTCCACCTTCATAGGTGGAATGTATGCTAGACATACAGGAGGCCCTGTATTATAATATTAGAGACTTTTAAAATCATACTTAATTATTCCTGGGTGGGTATATGATTGAGTTTAATTATCAAGAGGAAGGTCGTGGGCCCATGCCCAATATCTTTTAAGTACCTAGCAATGCTTCAAATGTCAAGTAGTAAAGGGCTATTTACAAACAAATTAAATTCTTAGTAGATTACTGCGCTCGCGCGTGCGCACACACACACACACACACACACACACACATCCCAACCTTCTCTATATTCTATTATGGTAGCGGTTTATAAAGCTTTTAAACTAGTTGTGAAATACAAATATGAAAAATAAAGAATAGCAGAATAGGAAATAGAATAACAACCATCTAAGGCAAGAGACACCACTTACAGTGAGGTACGTTGTGCATCTCTGTAGGATTAAATTACACCTAGAGATGCTACACATACAGGAGGCCCTTAATTACCTAGGGATGTGCACAAAATGCTTTGTGCACATCCAGGGGGCGGGGAGGGGTACCTTTAAAAGGAGGCAGGCAGGTCGTACCTGCTTCTCTGTTGAGCTGCTGCCACCACCCCATGCTGTCATTCTTTAAATCTGTTGCCTTTAAACTGCCATGCTGTGCCAATGGGATGCTTCTCCCAGCAGACCTCAAGCAGTATCGGCACATGCGTCAATGCCATTTGCATGGCAATGCTGTGCGAGGGCTGCTGGGAGCAGCATCCCATGGCACAGCACAGCAGTTTAAAGGGGACAGCAGCATAGCTGCTGCTTTCAAGTTAGGTTTAAAGAATGACACCACCGTGGTGGGGTGGGGTGCAGTGGCTCAAGAGGAACAGGTATGACCTGCCTGCCTCCTTCTAAAGGTACTCCTCACCCCATGCCGAAACATGGCTGCCAGGAAGCCAAATCATTTTGGCGGTTCTCCAAAGCGGCACCGAAATGATTCGAGCACATCCCTGCAGTTATCGTTGGGTTACATTCCACCATATCACTGTGAATGCTGAAACTGAAATAATTAAAACCTTGTGCCAATGGAAATAATGGAGTTAGGTTCCTCAACATATTAAAAAGTATTAAAAATTACTCCCCAAAAATTAAAACAGCAGAAATAAGAGAGGAATATAGTAATGTACTTTGGCCACTCCAGCTCCTACACAAAACACAAAATCAAAATCTTGCAAATGTCATAAAAATACATCCCAACATGGTGGCACACTGCCTCCAAACCAGAAATGCCACGGGAAATGTGGAACACATGCATAGGAACTGCAAGTGGCCAAAATTCACCACCCACAAAAAATGAAACTGGGTATATATAGATGAAACCATGAATACAGAATTTGCAATAATATTTTGAATTCTTTAAAAGATCCTGCCTTTTCTGGAGATTCAAGGTGGCTTTTGTAGTATACTAAAAACAGTCATAGTAACTATAAAAACCATTATACAATTCAAAACAAATACAATGCAGCATAAGATCTGCATCTTCCATAGAGCACAGTAAAGGAACACTTAAGCATGAGACAGCATTTAAAAAAAAACCAAAAACCAACACCAAACCAGGAGCATACATTGCACAAAAGAGTATCAATGAGAAACAGAGTTATCTCTAGTTTTGAATTAATGCTTGCTGGCACAACCAAGTTTCCATATAAACACAAATTAGGACAGTGCCACACATGTATTTCCAGCAGTAGGGAATTCCACAGTGTGAGGGTGACAATCAAGAGTGTGCACTCATGTGTTCCCACAAGCCAAGCTTCCATCAGGAGAGCAACAATAGGAGAAGGGGCAGGGCTTCATTTCCTGGTAGTGGGCTTCCCAGAAATATCAGGCGGGCCACTGTAGGGATGTGCACAAAACCGGTTAGGCCTGTTTGGTTTGAATTTGAACCCAATTCAAACCAGGGTGGGTAGGTTAAGTTTTGATTTTGCTCAAATCCCCTTGGTTCAGTTCAATTTTGAATCCAACTCGAATCGGTTCTAAAAGGTTCTACATAGGTTATAATGGGGACTCAAACTGACCCATTATTCCCGATGCAGAGCACCTAGGGGCACAAAACTGTGAAGGGTGGTAGGCACCCAGGGGTTCCCAGCACCCACTGAACCCCAAAGCAATTGGACGCTCCTGCAATTTTTAATGATTTTTTGAAGGTTTTTCCATTTTTTGCATTTTCCCATAGGGAATAATGGGGACTCAAACTGGTTGATTATTCCCTGTGCAGAGCACCTAGGGGCACAAACCTGGGGTGATTGGTAGGCACCCAGTGGTGCCTACCACCCACCAAACCCCAAAGCAATCGGGCACTCCTGTAATATTAGATTATGTTTTGATTTTTTTTTTCATTTTTCCGATAGGGAATAATGGGGATAGCAGGATGCCCCAACTGCCCCCAGGGGGAATGCCTGGGTACCAAAGTGGGTTTGGGTGCAAAGCAGGTATGGCCACAACTCCCACTGGGAGCCCCAAGCTGGTAGGGTTTGTGGGGTGTGTGTGTGTGTGTGTGTGTGTGTGTAGATATAGATATAGATATAGATATAGATATAGATATAGATATATAATTTTTTAAAAAAGATTTTAGCCTGTTCCAATGCAATGAGCAGTGTGTGACCTTAATTGCTGTGAACTCTGAGTTCAGAGTTCACAGCAATTAAGGTAACACACTGTTCTACTTATGAATGGGGGAGGAACTCCTATTCATTGCATTGAAACAGACTAAAATCTTTTTTAAAAAAATTATAAAAAATAAACCATGAATCCCACCAGCTTGGGGCTCCCGGGGGGAGTTTTGGCCATACCTGCCTTGCACCCAAACCCACTTTGTTTCCCAGGCACCCCCCCCCAGGGGGGCAGTTGAGCCATCCTCAAATCCCCATTATTCTCTATGGGGAAAATGCAAAAAAATGAAAAATATTCCAAAAAATCATCTAAAATCACAGGAGTGTCCAATTGCTTTGGGGTTTGGTGGGTGGTAGGCAGTCCTGGGTGCCTACTACCCACTCTGGGTTTGTGCCCCTAGGTGCTCTGCATAGGGAATAATGGGCCAGTTTGAGTCCCCATTATACCCTATTAGAAAAATACAAATTTTCTTTTCAAAAAATCATTAACAATTGCAGGAGTGTCTGATTGCTTTGGGTTTGGGTGGTAGTTGGCACCCATGGGTGCCTACCACCCCAACCCAGTTTTGGAGGCTTGAATCTTTGAACTGGTTCAAACTGGTTTGAATAGAACCAGGCACTGTTTGGTTCAAACAGACATTGCCAATTCAATTCCCTGTTTTGTTCAAGTTCGAACTTTTGAACTGAACCCATTTGAATTAGAACCTGCTTTAACATTCCTAGGCCACTGTGGGAAACAGGTTGCTGGACCACATAGGCCTTGACCTGAACCAGCAAGGCTCTTCTCATGTTCTTAGTAAAACATGCAGGAGGGCCTCTCAAGTTGATCTTATGGAGTGGACTGATATGTGAGGGAGAAAGCAACCCCAAAGGCCCAGGTAATCACCAGCACCTTGAACTGCACCCAGAAACAAACAGGCAACCCAGTAGATGAAATATGCTGAATGGCATTTGACTCCAGTCAGAACACTAGCTGCTGCTGCATTCTGTACTGGCTGAAGTTTCCATATGGACTTCAAGGGCAGCCACACAGAGACATTACAGTAGTCTCAACAAGATTTTAAGGTATTGTGAAGAGTGCTGAACATCTGGGGACCACTGCTTTGGGGGGGCCCCAGAGGCAAGTCACATGACTGACTCCCCCAACCGCGCAGAGAGATAGATATAGATATATAGAATTTTACTATGCTTTTTGTTCCCACTATTCAGCCTCATTTAAGATTTCTTTACTTCATGAGCTGAGCTTCAATGAGGGGGGGGGCATTTTAAAATCTTGTCTCTGGGCCCACTCCGACCTTGCTACGCCCCTGGTGCTGAATGAAGAAAGAAGACAAGATGTAGCTGTGACTTTTCCTGCCCTGTCCCTTTGCTTGCCATCTTTTCATTCATGGGGCATCCTTGCTACAACAGTTGTGGGAGAGGGAGTGGAAAAGGAGGAGGGAAGATACCTCAGCTGCCTTGCCTCCTGCCTCCCTGGCACTTTTAAAGATATATATATATATATATGCAGCTGAGTTATAAGCTGGCAAGTCTACTTTGGTGGCATTCACCAGGTTCTTTATTGCCTCAACTACATTTCTTAATATGCTTATGTTGAAGATCCAGATTAACTAAGCAGAGTGCTTGGTTAATTTCATAAGAGGTGGGAAATTCAGGGCAGCCCTTTTGGAGTTAGCAAAACAAGCAGCGCCCCACAAAAACTCTTTTCCCGAGTAAGGAGAGGATCAGCAGGGCAAGGAGAGATGTATGCTCTTTTTACACTTTCCTGTTTCTTCCCACTCAGAGTTCCCTGCCTGCTCCATAGACCAGCTTAGGGTAAGTGTCCAGCTTGACTCTCCAAAGCTAGAGCCATTCTGGCCCAGTTGGGGGCTTTGTGGCTCAAACAGTGGCAGCTGTCCGTGATGGTGTGTGTGTGTGTGTGTGTGTGTGTGTGTGTGTGTGTGTGTGTGTGTGTGTGATGGAGGGTTGGGGGGAAACACAACAAGTTATGTTCATTCCCATTGGGCTGCATAAGAGGAGCTCACTCACACTCCGCTTTAGCTTCTAAAACCATCACAGAGGCACGATTTACACTCAAGAGAGAAATTATCTAAACAGGGGGAGGGACTTAATCACAAATGAAGTTTTGAGCTGTAAGGGGGCAGTGGGGGAAGACTGGTCTTTGTGCGTTTGTGAGATTAATTTCTCCCACCCTTTAACCTGAAAGAAATGGGGCAAGTTACTAGCATCCTTTCAGCCTAATCAGCTGCATTTTCAAACACTGTTTGCAACAGTTGGTCCCCACAGTTTGGGAGGGAGCTTTTGGGATTAGCATAGTAGGTAGGCAGGCAGGCATATAGAGATACAGAGGCAAGGGGAGGTTTATTAGGACCAACTAAAATTCAACATGTAAGCTTTACACAAAAGTTACACAAAAGCCGTACTGCATCAGAAGCATTTGTGGGGGGCCCTTTGGAAATATTTTTAAAATCCAAATTTGTTCCTACCATTAATCAAAACTCATGGGTTCCTGGTAAAGTGGAGAGAAAGAGTAAAGGGAATATGAATTCATACTAGTCCATTTCTAGTACAAACTAGTTGCCATCTTCTGTCCAGTCTTTTCACAATGAATTCAGATGACAGAACTGCCAGATCATTGCATTCCAAATGGCCAGTTCAGAAAATACACATGAGTTGGCTCTGCCCACATAGTACTGGGAATGTGAACAAGCACATTCCACTCCTTTCCGGGCCCACCTTCTCTTAGTCAGGAGGGAATGTGTTTTTTCACATCCCTAACTGTATGTAGGCAGGGCTAACTCAGATATATCATCCAATACTGACCCAGTATTGGTGTGTGTGTGTGTGTGTGTGTGTGTGTGTGTGTGTGTGTGTGTGTGTGTGTTTCAAAGACCTGATCTGTAAGTTCTTAAAAAAAACAAAAAAACACTACTTAAGTACCAGCCTATTCAATGTAGACAGGCAAGCATGATGGAGACTTTTAATGACTGTTTATAGCAATTTCAGTATAAAAGAAAGAAGAAATAATAATTAATGGAAATCACCACCACATAGGGAACAAAAGCTACCTAACTGGGCAATTCGCTACTAATCTTCAAGCTGTGCTGAACAGAAAGCCCAAAAAACAGGCTGAACTTTCAATCAGGCAACCTTTAATTAATGCTGCAGGGAACCTTTCCTGCTTGGGACTTACCTGTGAGCAAACATTGGCCTCCTTCGCACACAATGCCAAACCGCAGGCTGATGAACCTGAGGTTAAACCCTGAAACCAGGAACCGTCCCACAGACAACTTCCAACCAGGGCCAGGCAGGGCAGAGGTCCCCTTCCCTTTCCCTGGTCCACCAAGGCTGCATCCCAACATGCTCTGTAGCACTGTGTAACCAGACTCCTGACAAGGCAACAGTATGTTAGCAGGGAGGCAGTGATTGGCCACAATATTCTGGGGGCCATGCCCACTGCAACTGTGCCTTTTCAGCATGGACTGCCCGCCTTTGGCAGGGAAAGGGCATTTAAACCCATTAAATGGCATTGAAAGCCCTTTCCTCACAACACTTGCACTGCTGCCCCTGTAAGAGCCCCGTGGCCAAAACAGTCTCACACAAGAACAATTTCTGGCAACAGGAGGATTCAGAGAGGCACTATTTTTGTATTACTCTGGGAAGGGGCCATGTTGACTTCCTAGGAGGGAACATGTTTATGAGACTGGGCAAAGGATCCTGGGATCTGGTCCACTGTGACAAAGGATTATCTTATGATGCCAGACCCAGGCAAAGCAGTCCAGGAATCCCGCAAACAGTCCTGCCTCCATGTTGGCTTGCCAGCCAGAGATTAGCACTCTCATGAGAGAGACAGTCCACTGAGGAGGACCAGAGGCTTCACAAGTTTGGGGCCTCCATAGAACTGCACCCTCATGAGCTAGGGCATTCAACTATATGGGGCCTCACTGATATGGGACCCCCGGTAGATCCACTTAAAGAATATAACTCATTCTCCTTGCCTTCCCCTCCCACTTAGCCTCTACAGACTCCCAAGGAGTCCAGGCTGCTCTATGTGTCAGGTCATTTCCCTGTGGGTTCTGTCTTGCAAGATTGGTGATGACTGCTAATACACCTTTAAAATTTCTGGATATGGACCAGCATTGTGGCATATGCAGATTGCCCACTGTTGGGAATCCCAGATAAGGGGAGCTAGTGGTGAGATGGACCAGTGGTCTAACGTGGTATAAGGCAGCTTTCCTATGGTCCTACTCCTCCTGGGCTCTGCCTTCCTGGCCGAAGAGTGGAAGCCTTAACGGGGCAGCCTTGAGGAGTCTGTCATTCCTCCTCTGACTGATCCTGCTAGCTTGTTGCTGGTGTGCAGATATCAGGGCATGTAAGGGGGGGCATCTTCAGGGGCGCAGGTTCTGAGGGTCCCCTTTCAGAGATATCAGGCTCTGGTGGTTCTGTTGGGGGGGGGCTCCAGTCTGGGGCTCTTTCAGGCTCTGGCCCAAAGTTATGGCCCAGGGCTAGTTATGGGGCTGGTCTTGCCTCCTCAGGATCAGACTCTCAGTCACGACTTCAGGCAGGGGTCCTGACAGTCTGGGCCATGACACCTAGATAAGTTCTATTTCTGTAGGTGTCAGAAGGTCTAGACCAGGGTTTCTCAACCTTGAGCCCCCAGATGTTGTTGGACTACAACTCCCAGAATCCCCAGCCACAAAAGCCATGTCTGGGGATTCTGGGAGTTGTAGTCCAACAACATCTGGGGGGCCAAGGTTGAGAAACCCTGGTCTAGACTACAAATTCTTGACCATCACATTGAGTTATTTGTCTTTGGACAAGAGAGCACTGGGGACTTACAATGTCTTCAAGTAATTTCTTTACAAATCTCCCAGTTGAACTACTGATTACTCAAAAACTCTTCAGGAGGTAGTAATCAAAATAGACACTCATTTGCTATGTGGTTTGTAAATCTATATGCCTATCAAGAAATGTAATAGAGAAAAAGTGAAATTTCATTTGTACAGAATCCCACTGATCAAGTTGCTTGAGGGTGCATCAGAGAATGATTTGTGTATGGAGTGCACATTCCCTGCTCTGGCATAGCTCGGTGCCTCAAGGTAGAGTATGTGCTTTATATGCAGGTTCAATACATGGAATCTCCAGTTATAAGAAAAACTTCAGCCTGAGACCTTGGAGAGTTTTTACAGAGGAAAGTACATAGTTCAGTGATAGAGTGGCCGCATTTGCATGTAACACCAAACTGAAGTTGAATACGGCAGAGGTTGAAATTCTTGTACATCCAAATGTGTGTAACTGCTGTTTTGCAGCAAAAGTGACCTGCAGTTTCCCTTGCCAAACTTCAGTTTGAACCTTCAGTTTGTAGTGAGTTTCATTGCTCCATCCTGAAGTTTGAAGGTGGCAGCATTATGTCCAGAAGCAGATGCCACCATAACCTTGGTTTTGTGCTGTTTCTGGAACTGAAATCTTAGAGAGGAGTGCGCCAAGGAATGCACCTGCTCCATGCCTGCTATGCTTCTTAAGGGCCATCTCACTTGCCCTGCCCCTGTGTCTCCATGCTCCTCAAGGCATTGCCCAGCAACAGGGATGCTGCCTTGTTCCATCCCCAGCTTCTAAGCCTGTCAAAGGGTGGACTGAGGGATGCCCACTTTCCACTGTGTCTCTCGTTCCCCCCTCTGCAAACCAGAAGAGAAAGGGGGAGGGATGGAAGGATGAGCACTATAAGTGTTGGTCACCAAAAATAAATCAATAAAACAATATGTTCACAAGTATGTGCAGTCATGGTGGCACCATAAATCAGGCAACCCCATGAGACTGCTGCAAAGATATCATATGGCAGGGTAACGATACCCTCAGTCAGCTTTAAAAGGCAGCCCCATGCCAGAATTATTGAATGTCTCTGCTCTATATTTTGTACAATAAAGGGCCCAGCCCCTTCCCCCTTGGTTGCAAGAATGCACTCATGAGAAGAACCATCCAGGGGTAGAAAGGGATTGGGTAGAATCACTAATAGTGTGTGATGATGCCCCTCCTCCCAAGGACCACTCTATCAAGACAGTGAAAGGCCATGGAGACACCCATGCACAACTCAAGAGAAGAACCATCCTGGCATACAGAGGGATGGGGCAGAATCGCTAATAATATGCAATGATCCCCTGCTCCCAAGGACCACTCTCTCATGAGAGTAAAGGCCCCTGAAAACACGTGTGGAGGCTGGGTGGCAGATGCTGCCCAGCTTGGTTGCTCCACACAAGCAAGCTGCAGGGACAGGTACCCCAGCAACAACATCCATGTTATACTTTGTCTGGTACAGAGACCCCACTCTCCTGGGATTGCCGATAAGCAGGGCTCCCCTCTCCCATGAGTACCTGCAGTGGCTGATCTGCATACTCCGCAACACCAGTCCAAACCCAGGAAATGTGAATGAGGGTAAAGATCTATTTCCAGGCCTGTATTTTCCCTAGTCTGCCCACCCTGTAGTGCCGAGACACATGGAACAGCCACTATTCCATGGGAGTATGAAAAGGTTGCCTGGTCGTGGTGTACAAGTTCTGTTATTACCAGAGAGAACGGATCCCCCCAAAGTCAATCAATGCTTATTTTGAACAAATACAAAGATTTAAATAAATAAATAAATAAATAAATTGCAACCAACTGGATCATGACTGTGTCCACTGTTGTCATATTTTCACTTCTACTACACAGAATTTAGCCACTGTGAAGGTTATGGTTTGATCTGTATCAGAGAGCAAAGACTTGGTATAAAACCCCTCCAGTCTGTCCGGGTGCCTCTGCAGTAGAGGGGAGATATATCTTGTGTGGGAGTCCTTGTAGAAGGGGCAATATAACAAGACGTGTGGGATTGCTTCTATCTCCTCTGCCTCACATGGGCAGGTTGTATCAGTCAATGGTACTTTGGAGTACCTAACCTGGAGGAGTGCAGAGGGGAGATTATGTCTTGCCCTGAAGAATTCCTTTCACAACCTAGGGAAGGAAAGCATTGTTAAGTAGCTCACAGGTTCCCATACAAAATATACTACCCATTCCCTCATGTACCGGGGCATCCCGTTAACTTCATTTTGATATGCTATATCATCTACCCATTGGGAAGATATCTGTTTGGCTTGATCGTATCCTAAAGAAACAAGGAGTTTACTGAAAGACCCAGTGACAGTAACTCTGGGCCCACAAAAAAGCGGTGGCGGTGGGAGCTTGATAACTCATGAGAGCACAGTCCTGAAGGTCTTGAACCCTCTGGTCCTCTCTAGTGGTCTGGCCCTCTCATGAGAGGACTAATCCCCAGGCGGCAACAGAAAGCGGGCAGGAGTACGCTTGAATGTTCCTGGACCACTTTGCCATGCCATCACAAGAGCATCCTTGGTCACAGTGAAGCAGACCCCAGGAACCTTTGCCCTCCCTCATATACATATTGCCTCCTAGGGAATATCATGATCCCTTCCTGAAAAGAAAAATAGTGCTCCTCTGCCTTCCCCCACCCCCAACACCCATTGCCAGAAATTGTGCTTGTACAAGACTGTATGGTCTGGGGCTCTTATGAGGGTGAGGGCACAATTGTAGTAGGAATAACAATTTAAATGCCATTTAAAGGGACTTAAATGCCCTTTCCCCGCCGGTCCATCCCAAAAAGGTATGATTGCACTCAACACATACCCCTTAAGATTCTGCCCAATGGCTGCCACCCTGCAGATGTTCTGACACCTTGCCCATAGTCTTGTGACATGAGCGCTACAGAGCTTGCCGGGATGCAGACTCAGCAGACGAGGATCAGGGAGGGGCTCCACTGCTCTCAAACCGAACATTGTTGGGCTATGGTTGGATGAATGTTCGCGATGTGATTCACAGTTACAAAAATTTACCTTGGGTTCATCTACCTACAGTTTCCCATTATGTGTGAATGTAGCCATGATGTGCTTTGCAGTCAGAGATTCACAAGTCCAGCCTTTGGCATCTCCTGTTAAAAATATTTGAGTAGCAGGGTTGGAGGAAACCTCTGCCTTAATCACTGAAAAATTACTCTGCTGGTCAGAGTAGATACTACTGGACTAGATGAACCAATGACAAGGCTCTGTTGCACCTTAGAAGTACAGTATAAGGCACTCAGTATAAGGCAATTTTATGCATCATCCTACCCATCCAGCTTTTCCTGAAATAGAAAAGCAGGACTGATCTTGCTTCTCAGGAGTACAGTGTGCAACTAAGTCTTGTCATCTTTGAATTGCTGCCAATGGCTGACTTCCAGATTAAAAAAGAACCAGTGCTTCTGAAAAGGTCAACAAAATCAACTCCACTGCTGGAAGACAAATTTTGATCATCTCCCCTTCTCTGAGTAGTGCTTTGTGCCACCCAAAAATATGTCCCTGGTGACCATATGGCCTTTGGGTACATATTTTCAAGTGGCACAGAGTGTTTCTGGTGGGAGGAGTGGTAGCTGAAATTCACACACAAACACCCCATTAGTCTGGAACTCTTTGGAAACACTGATGATTCTCCCATTGTACTGGTGCTTTATTAGGATGTCAGACAGTGACCATAAATAAATCAACTCCTCATTTTTTAAGAACAAGGAAATGAAAGTTGGAATGATCTCTGCAGTTTTGCTAAATTTTGGATTTTAGCGAGTCAATGCACAGTTAAAAGTATTTCACAAAAACTACAAAGCTCAAACAATTTTAGAAAAACATGATGCTAAATCAGGAAAAGAATTATATATAATGAATACAGATAACTGTACACAAATGAATATTGAAATTATCCTTCCATATGTCCCTGCCCATATGTTTTGGTCCTCACTGAAGGCCTGCACTGAGTGTCTGGGCCACCTCAGGACCAGTAGGCATTAACAAGGATTGGGGGGGGGGGCGTTGAATGATGGTGCCAATTCTCTGGAACAGCTTCCCAGTAGAGATCAAAGAAGCCCCTCTGGATGCCTTTGGGTGCCACATGAAAACATGACTGTTTTAGAGGGCTTTTTATACTGCTGGAGGCTGTTGTTGTAAGGATGCTGCTTAAAGATCCACTGTTTGGTGTTTGTTGCACTGTTGTACATTATAAACACATACATTTTATTGTTGCTTTGTTTCTTGCAGAATAATAGTAAGGTAGAAGAAATGATTTAACTAAAATAAGTAATCATAAATCAAAATATTATGAGGCCTTGTTATAAACATTTCTATGAAGTTTTTGTATAGTGAATCTGAAAAAAGTATTTTGTTGTTCTTCATCTACAATTGTTTGAAAAAATGATAACCACTCATGCTTATTCATAGCAAGTAGAATTCTGTTTTCTAGATGGAAAGGTTATCCATGATTACCACAAAACCACTTGAAAGTCAAGGACAAAATGTTTAAATGCCATTTATGCAAAGATTACAGAAGCTGTACACACTAAGTTAAAAGCTCTTATCCTTACACATTTATCTTAACCTGAACTCACCCCAGCTACATTTCTGTTCCTCCTTGGTTTAATTTTATTCATTAGAAAATAATCATACCAGTGTGGTATGCATCATTGTCCATTTCCCCCCACAAAAGAAAAGCTATATTGTGTTTCTATCAATGTTCTCATTTACATCAAGGACAGCCAGGTGGCATATTTAGTCCCTAAAGCAACTTCATCCAGGTCCCCTTTTTCTCCCTAAAGATGCAATAAGATTTTTTGCTAAGAGGTTAAAATAATATGGTTTCCAAAAGTTGTGAAATGTACCACACTTGAATGTTATTTCTTCTTTGGGGTTTTGTACATAAAATCCCCTGGCCAATAGTTTCTCTGAGAAACCACGAGGCACCAAGTATTTTATATCAGTTAGATTAGATTGTGGAAGTAGTCAGTAATAATGAGGGGAACTACAAGTCCCATCCACTTTGCCTTACCATTTGTACTGCACTGTCCCTCCTTTGTTCTGTCCACCCAAAGATCCTTCCAACAGCTCTTTTAATATAATGGGCCAATGGAGGATGGAACTTCCATGTTTAGAGGCAGTATACCTCAGAATACTATATGCAGGGAATACACAAGAGGGGAACCCTGTCACCCACATGCCACTTCCCTACTGTAAGGTTCACAGAGGCATTTGGCTGGTCGTTGGAACGAGATGAAGACAAATGACTTGCCCAAGACCACAAACTGAGTAAAAGGCAGAGATAGGGTTTGAGCTGCAAATGGAAGTATTTAAAATGCTGTTTGGTACTATTCTTTTAGAAGCTGTTTCCTGATGTTATGGCTTTTTTTATTGTTGCTCTTGCACAACAGTAGCCTGATCCACTCTTTCCTTGCCACCTGTTTAAAGGCATAAATGCAACATAAGATGGGAAATGAGCGGCCCTGTCCAAGCAACAGCCACCCACTGTGTCTGCCAATTCAGCCTGCCTCTTCTCCACTATCCCTTCACACTCTGCCACAAAGCAACCAAGCAGGGCCTTGTGAGACACTCACAAAACTTCCGCCACAGAAGGACGCCGATGAGCCCAGGGAACATTTTTTGCACTCCTGCACCAGCACCCTGGCATCAGAGCTTGAACCATCATCTATCTGAAAGAAGAAATATGGCAATAAGTTGAATTCACGCCCCGCCCTTCAGATGGTGGTTTGACACTGAGGGCTGCACTGACTACAGTAAGTCTCCATTGATAATACTGATATCTCATCCTTCTGGAAAGACAAAGGAGAATTGCTTGTTTGCCTCTTGGAGAGGCTGTGTGTGTGTGTGTGTGTTGTGTGTGTGTGTGTTTCAGGGCCCTTCCCAACAACTGAGGACTTCATTCGCTACAAATGCCTGTAGACTAAAACTGTGAATCCATGACTGCTGCAAGACAACAGTTAGGTTCTATAAAGAAGTGAGCAGCCATGATGGGGCGCATGTGTGCGATTGTGTAGCAAAACAGACATCCAGACCTCAGACCTGTGTCTGGAAAATAGTGTGGCCCAGAAAAGGCAGAAGTTAGCAATTTATGTATTTAGTACATTTTTATCCCTCCCTTCCTCCAAGGAGCTTAGGGCAGTGTATAAATTCTTCTTCCTCCTTCTAGTCCTCACTGCTCTTGTTATTTATAATAAACTTGCCAATGCTGTGCCTGCAATCAGCTCCTATCCACAGGTATTTTTTAATCATAGCACAGCTGATATACTTGGAGGGAAGTTACACTGATTTCAGATGCATTTGCTTCCCAGTAAGCATACCTCTGACTGCAGCCTTACAAAGCAGCATGGCCACAATATAGGAATACAGGGAGCTGCCTTATACCAAGTCAGACCATTGATCCATCTAGCTCAGTATTGTCTACACAGACTGGCAGCAGCTTCTCCAAGGTTTCAAAGATGAAAAACAGGGGAACACGGGTGACAAGTACAAGGAATACAACACAAAACCCATGAACAACAAAGAACAGTAGGCAAAGCAAAAAATGCAGAATCACAATACAAGGTCTGACAATACTCCACGTGTAATTACAAACTGCAACAGGCATCCATCATACAAACACAAGTAAATATAACAATGTGGGCTCATGAAAACTCCACAGACTCAGAGATGTTATTCTTAACAAAATTACTGAGATGCTGGTCGTGTCAAATAGTTGATGTGCTGCTGGTGGTGCCAGTTTGCTGGAAGTGGATCTTCATGAGTAAGAGGTAATCACTCTGCATAGGAACCTTGAAACTTGAAACTAGAAACTTAACAGACTCCCTAGGTAATAGTCCATTTCGAAAAAGTCTTCATCAGAAGTACCACTAATCTGTACATTAATAAACACAATGATGAAACAACAACAGTGCAAAGTAAATAATGAAAATATGTAATGAAAATAGAACCAAACCAAACCTTATATCTGGAATAGCCTTGTCGCTTGGAGCAGCACCATCACAAGTGCCTGCTAGAACATGCTAACTCCTTAATGAACAACACTCAGCCTTGGAGTTCAATACTCCCCAAATGAATCAACCAGTCACATGATAGGTGAAAATAATAATAATAAAACCCTCAGCTTCTCCAAGGTTTCAGGCAGGAATCTCTCCAAGCCCTATCTTGGAGATGCCAAGGAGAGGACTTAGAACCTTCTGCATGTAAGTGCTCTTCCCAGAGCAAAGCCATCCCCTAAGGGAAATATCTTACAGTGTTCACATCTAGTCTCCCATTCACTACTGAATACCCACAAGTGTCAAAAGGTGCCACAAGTCAACAGTACAATCTTATTTTGCATCAATGAGAGTCAGCTTTAAACAATAAATTCTACTTATATTTGGGCATATATTCCTTGGATAATTTCATTTTACGTAAGTGCATAGAGTGATTATAAATTACAAGACGTTACTCCCTTTGGAAACAAATCAAGATCCTATCAAGTTAACATGGCAAAGAGGCACCGTTTAATGTGGTGATTCTCTTTATTTAGCAGGGGGAGAGTAACTAGCCCTATCCACCCCCAGCACAATTAGGGGCGTAACTATAGGGGGGGCAGGTGGGGCAGGTGCCCCGGGCGCCACCCCGGTGGGTCACGTGGGGGGCGCCAAAAAGTGGCTTCCCCCCTGCACCCCCCTGGATCGCCCGCAGAGTGTGGCGGCGGGCGTACGGCGGCGATTTGGTGGTGGCGAGCCAGGCAGTGGTGCAGCGGGTCGTCCGCGGTATTGGCATGGCCTGTAGCGGGCCGATTGGCGGCGCGGTGGACCGCCCACCGAGGACTACTGCAGAGCGGCGCCGAGCCTGCCTGCTGGCCCGGCACCGCTTCCCAACTGCGCAGGCGCCGGGCCAGCAGGCAGGCTCGGCGTCGCTCTGCAGTAGTCCTCGGCGGGCGATCTGCCGCGCTGCGGCTCGGCCTGCTACAGGCCATGCCAACACCGCAGGCGACCTGCCGCGCCGCCGCTCGGCCCGCTACAGGCCATCGCCAATGCCGCCGCCCGCCCGCCGCCGAATCGCCGCCACCGCCGGTGATCTGCCACCTGGGGGGCGCCGCGCCGCCGCCAGGTATGTGGGGGCCGAGGGGGCAGCGGGGGGCGCCATTTCAGAGCTGGTCAGCCCTGGGCGCCGTATCCCCCCGATACGCCACTGAGCACAATACCTCCAGTGACTGTTGTTGGTGTCTATCTTATGTTTCTTTTTAGATTGTGATCCCTTTGGGGACAGGGATCCATCTTATTTATTTGTTATTTCTCTGTGTAATCCACCCTGAGCCATTTTTGGAAGGGTGGTATCAAAATTGAATGAATAAATAAATATCATCAGTGTTCATTGGTGCAAACTCAACACACTTGGGGTTTAGTCTTGAGGAAGCAAAAACTGGAATTGAATTGAAGACTTCAGGTTGTTCCTGATAAGGGTGTGCATGAAACTGGTTGGCCCGGTTCAGTACGAGTCTGAACTGGGCCAATTCGGTTTTGCCCCCATTGAAACACCCACCCCCCCCAGTTCGGTCAGGTTCTTGAAAAATTTTTTAAATGTCCACATACCCCCCTCGGGGGGGGGCTTCTCTGAGGCCGTGAGGGGTCTGTGGAGGTTTCCCTCCCCCCCACCGCCGGCCTCTGTTATGCAGTAAATCACCCTATTTGGGCTTCTTCAGCCCTCTTTAGCCCTTTGCCATGGTGGTGTCATGAACTGATAGCCTGGCTAACCCTGCAGGATTTACAACCCCATGAAAGTAAACAGAAAGCAGCAATGAAACTGGATGAAGGAAAATAAAAGGCTCGCAAAGAAAACAGTAAATGAATAAAGTCCCCTGAACTGAAACTAGGTACCCACCTCTAACAATAACTGAGTAATAAGTGGAAGGAAAAGACAAAACAAGGAATGAACCAAGCGAAGGACACAGAACAAGGAATAAAGGGAACAATGCAGAGAAGTACAGACAAGACAAACTGGAACATGGAAAAGATATAATATGCAAGAGCACACTATAAGCTGCCAGCGAAGTTGCAAACAGCAACTCAGCCATGGGAGACTGTTGAATATATATGGTTCCACAGAACCAACAACCAATCAGGCTTCCCTGAGTCAGCAGTTTGGCTTTCTTTCTTGTGATCGCCTGCATCTGCGTGAGTCCCACTGAGCCTGTCTCTTGATATGTCATCTCAATACAGGGGAAATCCCAGGCTCTTCCTCATCAGAAACCAAGTTTGGCAGCTGTTGAGAATCTTCAGGTCCAGAGTCTGGTTTCTCTGCCAATTATTTTTGCTGTGGCTCACTAGCAGGCGAGTCCTCCTGCTCTGATTCTTCTGATTCTGAAGTCCGAGCCATGACAGGTGGCCATTTTGGAGGCCACCATGCATGCCTAATGGGCCTCTGTGTGGCCAGGTCCACAGGTCATGCAGAGGCCCACTGGGCATGTGCAGTGGTCTCCAAAATGGCCACTACAGAGGAGGGAAGGCCTGGAAAGGGCCAAAGAACACCTGAACAGGGGTAGGTGGGTTACTGCATAATGGAGGCTGAAGGCTGGAGAGGGAACCTCCATAAACCACCCACACCCCATGGCCTTGGAGAAGTCCCCCAGAGGGGACTTAAATACTTAAGCGTTCACGAACTGCCTCCCCTTGAACAGCTGGTGGAGCAACAGGGGGTGGTTCATTTCAGCACCAAACTGGTTCGACATTGAACTGGTTTGCACATCCCTAGTTCCTGACCTGGTTAATAATCAACAGTGGTCCATAATGTGGAAGTCTTTGACACTAAGGGAGAAGGCAGAGAGGTAATATAAAGAGGGAGCTCACCATGAATCTCTCAGCCATAGAGTGAGTCTGGCTTCCACCAAGCCTCACAACCTAAGGGTGCAATCAAACACACTTCCTAGGGAGTAAGTCCCATTGAACTCAGTGGAACTTATTTCCAAGAAACATGTGCAGGATGCGAATGAAGCACTGGCTCTGCTGCCAGTCTCTCTCTTTAATCCATGCTTCAGGAGGGAAGCCTACTTTTTTAATTTTTGGAAGTGATAAAAGGAAATATTTGTAATATTTGTCAAATATTACAAAAGGAGGAGTGGGTGACATATGGGTGGCCCTCACCTCAGCACCATGCCCAACTGGCTTCTACCAAACCATTTTTTCCCACAGCTCAACCATGGAGAGGAAAGTACATTTGGATTGAAGTCACTGAAGTAGCTTCCAGAGCAGCAGCACTGTTCTAAAATAGTTATGTCTGGCTTTACCCCAAGAATGTGTGTACTGAGCTAGATGGGCCAATGGTCTGACTCGGTATAAGGCAGCTTTCTATGTTCCTAATAATACTGCCCTATTCCCATTGAGATTGTTTGAAGACCCCCGACAGGCAAAGAATGTGAGCTGAGGGCCAAAATGCACACACATGTGTCACTGGCCCAGAGGACGACGACCTTCCCCCCCCCCCCATTAGTCAATAGCTATTGCGGAGGGCCAATCAAGATTGAAATCATAGCATTCATTCATTCATTCGATTTCTATACCGCCCTTCCAAAAATGGCTCAGGGCAGTTTACACAGAGAAATAATAAATAAATAAGATGGATCCCTGTCCCCAGAGGGCTCGCAATCTAAAAAGAAACATAAGATAGACACCAGCAACAGTCACTGGAGGTGTTGTGCTGGGGGTGGATAGGGCCTGTTACACTCCCCCTGCTAAATAAAGAGAATCATGGTGGAGGGAGGACTTTAACCCTTTGCCCCTGACTTGATCCTCATTTGGATTTCTCCCCATGGCTTCTATTTGCCCAGGAGGGAAACTCTCAGTGGCCCAATGGGAATTTCCCTCTCCAGGAAATAGCATTTGCAGGGAGAGCTCAACCTGGATCAGTACTGGGGAGGGAGCAAAGGGTTTAAGCCCCCATTCTCCCATGCTGTTTGCATGGGTCCCAAAACCACTTGCATGGCTGCTACTGACTAAGGAAAAACTAAATCCATTGGGTCCATTGCCATACTAAATATCTTGTGCGGTTTGTCCCCGAGAGGCAGGAAGTCCCTGATTCAAACCCCATTTTAGCTATGGATGCACGAGATGGTCTCAGGCAAGCTAGTATCTCTCTGCCTCATTTCTGTAACAAGATAATAATACTGCAAGGGGGGAAGTTTGCTTCTGATAGGTGTTCAGTGATTGATTGATTGATTGATTATTTCTCTATGTAAACTGCTTTGGACACTTTTGTTGAAAAGCGGTATATACTTATTTGTTGTTGTTACACAGACAGATATTCACCCTGTTTTTTTAGGAAGGGGTCATAGTTCAGGGGTACATAGCTCATGCTCTGAATGTGAGAAGTCCAGGTTCAATCCTTGGCATTGCCAATTAAGAAGTCTCTTTTTCAGAATGCCAAAACGGTCTAGCTCAGTAGGAAACATCTACATGTTCTAGGAACATTGATGTATACACTGCAGCCAGTGCCGGCTCATCACGGTAAGCAGACAATGTGCCGCATCATGGCGCTGCCCACTGGAGGGCTCTGAGTGCCACTGCTTCCAGCGATGGAAGCTTGCATCCTGCCCGGTGGCTCAGTTCATGAGCGCTTGGAAAGGTGAGCTCCATTTTCTAACTTGACAGAAGTGTGCTCGCTTACATTGCAGCATTCCTGCCCTCTAATTTATTGAAGGGGGCTGGAAAGCTTTTCAGTCCCACCATGTTTCTTGAGGGGATGGGATAAACAGGAAGTCATTCAAATCCCCCTCCCAGCATGTATAGCTAAATGTAGCTGCTCCGTTATCAAGTCATTTGGGGATAGCGGTGTTGAAATCGGACCTCCCACATTCCCCTTTCCGATCTGATGAGTGAAACAAGCAGGTTGCTCTTGCTGGTGGGTCCCCTCTTTCCGCAGATGACTATGAATGGGTCGGATCTCCCAAGGAGGTGACATGAGAGAGATCAGTCAGCCAACCTGGCTAACCTTCTCTTGGTAGCTTTCCTGCCCAGCGAACAAATTCCGAGCAGCTACCTCTGCACATGTCTCCCAGGGCAGGTTCCTGTGTTTTATGTGTCAGCATTTCTTAAGGGAAAAGCGATTCCTGAATTCATAGAGGAGGAGACATCCGAGATAGCAAAGCCGCTGCCTGCCTTTTCTTCTCCCTGCCCACCATCTCACTCCCAAGAGGAACAGCTTCCCTTCCACAGTTGCCACTCCAAAACCACCACTGTAGCTACCAAAAGCAAGCAAAGCAATTATTCTTAGCCAAAATCTTTTGTGGCTTATGGCCCAAATCCTATTTACCTATTTGTTTTATTATTATTCTTATTATTTGCTTGGGTAGGGTCGAAGTTAAGGAAAATTAGATACAGAAATGGACTAATGCTGGGAGTGACCCAAACAGCAGTGGAGTGTAGTTAACACCTTTTTTCTTCTCCATTCTGCATAGGGCTCGTCCTATTTTTAAACGCTGTATGATAGGCAGAAACATTAACAGGTGCAGTTTTCCCCCATCATGATAGTTTTCCTTGCTAAACTAATGCATGTTAAGCTGTTAAATGTTTGGAGCCCTGCCAGAAGAAAGGAGCCAAACCTACTGAATATGACAGTTTTAATTTCTAGGGTCTCTCCAATTGGAGACCCTAACTTGGCTTAAGTTTGGGTTACCTTAGAGAGTGCCTTCTTCTGTATGATCCCCACTGCACATTAAGAACCAGTGTTCACACAACACTAGACACTAATTGCCTCTGTGCATGCACAAGAACCAGGCCACCTGCCGGGGAGCCGCCAGGGCCGGATTAAGCTAGTGCGGGGCCTGTAGCATATGTTATGAAGGGGCCCGAAATTTAAAAAAAAATGCAGATACATATTAAAACATAAACATAAATTATTTACTTGCAACAAATGTCTGACACTTCAGTAATACTATTACTTACATGTAGGTATCAATTTCAAATGTCAAAATTAAGAAAACTACAATTTAAAAGTTACATTTTCTAGATTTAGCACGAGCAAATTTGTTGATGATACTGGAAATGTTTCTGCATTGTGCATGGATATCATTTCCCTTTCATTTTTTGAAACAATGTTAGATTGTGCACATTTAACTCTAGCACACACTGACTTAGCCTCTGGAGGGCACCGAACTGGAGCTTACATGATTTCATTTCCGGGTTTCCCCTACGACCCCCTTACAAATCTCATTTGTACTTTAGGCTAAATAGCCTTGCCTTAATCCAAGTTCTTGGAATAGATAAGCTAAACCATTGACATGCAAAGTCCAAAGGGTTCATCTGGATTGGGCAACTTAAGCTTCTTTCCACCCCCTCGATGTTTTATAAGAATGCATTTGGGTGAGAGAGATGGGGAAAATACCAATATTATAAGAGGCAAGCGCTCTGCATTTCTGCGCTTTGATCTTGCCTAGTGCCTCTACCACCAACAACTGCCCCATGCCCCCACTCAGCCAACCAACCAACTTTGCAGAACACACACACACCCCACCTTTTGTGTTCAGTCTGCAGACAGGAGTCTCAGTGGGAGCCAGAAAGCTGAGCCCACTTCTCAGCACTCTCTTTCCCCACGCATACATGGCCCGCCCAGCAGCCCCAGCTCTTCGAATTCATTTTGGGGCGGGGGGTGGTTAGTGGGTTCAGCAACACCCTGTGGGAATGGCAGTGGTGGGTAGACACACTCTTCGTGAGCATAAAGCGTGGCATCGCGGGCAAGAGAGAGAAGCGCCCGCAGAGTGGCTATGGGAAATCACAAGCAAGCGTGTGTCACTGAAAATAGGAAGTTGTGCAGCACCGCAGGCATGCGGAGGAAGCACATGTGGGGTGGGCTGCCTGTACCCATCAGCCCCATGAGAAGCACGTGGGTGAAGGGCAAGGCAGCCAATTGGAATCAGGCACGGCCAACTCAGGACTCGGGAGACAAGAATGGGCAGCAGCAGGCAGTGAGGAGAAAAGAGACAGCAAGTAAAGAGCAGAAAGAAGAAGGGGCAGTTCAAGCCAGGCGTGTGGGGCTCTCGAAAACGCGGAGCCTGTAGGAAATGCTACATTTGCTACTACATTAATCCGGCATAGGGAGCCGCCGCCACAGCCGCCACTACAGCAGGTATGGTGCTCTCTTGCCCGCCACCCAAACAGTGGTCCCACTAATTTTTTTCATCTCTGTGCAGAATTTTTGTTCTGGGCAGCAGAATCAAGGCACTGTGTGCGCACATGGATTCAGAGTGCGGCCTTCCTAATTCAACCAGAGCAGGATCTAAAATTAAATCAGCAGACATCAGAAAACTTGTGGGCACTCACACGTGCACATGCCTTAGGTAAGGAATCCCCCTTTGCTTGTAAAGGGGAATACTTACCAGATTCTCCTTTACAAGCAAAGCACATTGATTATGACACAGGCACATGTATTCAAATGCTAATCTTGGGACATATCCACTGCTTTGTTGGGTCATATGTTTCCCAAACAGAGGCCTGACTCCCCTTCCCCCACTTTCCCCCTTGTGCTCTAATAGACCCTTGTGTAGCAGTAAAAGTATTACTGTGTACTAGTCTAAGGAATATAAGGTGAGCTGATGGTGAGGGAAAATTAAAAGGTGCCCATGTGAATTTGTTCATAAAGTGGATGGATTTAAAGAAAAAGTTAAAGAATCGTACCACCATAGACAGTGAGCTTGAAAAAGCATATGAAGTTGAGAATCGCCGTTTTAGAAAGGGTAGCCGAGATAATAAAATATCTTGCAGGACAAAATTTAGTTCTTCGTGGCTCGTCAGATGTAATTTTTGAGAAAGATAATGGAAATTTTTTTAAATTGATAGAACTTTTTTCAAAACTGTTCATTATTTGGGACAAAAATATTCAAAATGAAATAATATCTTTAATTTCAAATAAAATTGTCCATTCTATTGTTCAGATGGTAACTAATGCCAAATATTTTCCCTTAATATTGGATTGCACTCCCAATGGAAGTCATACTGAACAGATGACAGTTATAATTAGGTTTGTCCATAAAAAGGAAAACAATGTAATTTCTGTAGAAGAACATTTTTTGGGCTTCGTAGAAGTAGCTGATTTCACGGGAGAAGGGCGCTCAACAGAATGATGCATCGGGGCTCCAGATCCCCCAGAGCCAACCCTGACTGCAGCATTTCAGTATGCGTCTTTAAACAACAATGACACTTATCAGTTATAGATATAGGGTGTTTTCTAAATTAATGTTGGTGGCCAGGGCACCAATGTCAGCTAACTGTTATTAAGTAATAGTTGATACATTGTCCAGATGATGAAAAATATAGATGCCATTTTAATATCCTGGATTGTTTAATCCAAAATGATAAACTTTCTCACATTTTACACTCAGCATTATACAGTTAATCTTAGTTCAATTATACACTAGACCAAAAATGTGGTGCCACCCCTTTGTCCCCTCCCATTCCCTCGAGGGGATGCCAGCAGAAACATGACAATTTCAGATCTAAATGCCTTGAAGTTAATGGGCATTTTCACAATTCAAATAAAATTAAATGAGATTATATCCTGCTGAAATCTGTGAGACTTTAGGTAAACAGGTAATACTCTGAAAAAGTCCCATCAATTTAAATGAGACATCTGTAACTTTAAATTGGATTATGACCTTTTCTCCTTTCATTTCCCCTCTAGTGGTTCTGCAGCATTTATGAGACTAGTGGGGAGGGATGTGCCCAAATGGCTCGGGCCGCCACGGGCAGGATGGAGAGAAGTTCCCTTAAGAAGCAGGTCCTTTTCTGCTCCGGTGCTGCACAGCGCTCACTCTACCAAAGACCACACGTGGCTCTGTTCCCTGCAGCCTGCACATGACGTTAGCATGCACATGGCTGCCGTGCTTGCATGCATGGCGGCCATGTGCAGGCTGCAGGGAACAGCGCTGCAGCTGCATGCAGCCTTTGGTATAGTGAGTGCCACACCCAGAAAAGTGGTGGGGCAGCAGCAGAGTTGCTTACCTTCTTCTTAAAGGAATTGCTCCCCACACCACCAAACTGATTCAACTGTGGGCGCCCTAGCTGGCTCGGCGATTCCCTGAGGAGGCGCCAGACTGGTTTGTACACATCCCAATTAGTGGGTTACAAACCAACAATGGTACTTCAGTCATTACATGACTATCCCAACATCAAATATAAAGTCAGAAATTGTTGACTGTGATTCGTGTCAAACCATAATAGCATATAAAGCACTTATACCAAAATATCACTAATAACCACACGGCTTTCCATATTATATTTCCATATACATTTCTCCATATTTATTATTTCAAAAGTTGATCTAATGAGAGGCATGGACCAACTTTATCTATTTCCTATTTCTTAAAACTTGCCCTTGCATTAAAAAAGGGGGGGGGGATATCTTCCAAATACATGCTTGAAATTTCTAAAAGTGTTCTACCTCATTTCTAAAGCATAATTCATTTGAAAGTAACTCCCATTAATAGCTGGAAGAAAAATTGGATAATGTTACCTTTTTTGTGAACTATTATGAAACTATAAATCATATTATATTCTACTGAAATCAAGGAAATTTCAAAGGTAACAGAAGGAGGTGGTACATTCCTGGAGCTGTAGAATGGTCTGTACCATAGCTGGGGGGAACTATTTGTTAGTTGATTGTTAACATTTGTATCATGACTTTCCAAGATGCAAAAGTGGCTCACAGTATAAGTTTAAAACTCGTTCATTCAAAATATGATCCCCCTATACATTCAATTGCAGTCTGAAGTGGTATTGTCCATTTTCACATCTTATACCTTAGCTTAGGACTTTGCCACCTCATTGTGCTCACCCAGCCCTATTGCTGGTCAACACATTACACAGAAGAACATGGTAGAATTCTGGATTGTAACACTCTCTGCTCAGCTTCTCTGGGTAATGCACTAGTTTTCTATAAGCAGGGAGCTTTTTATTGTGTGAGCGGATTAAAAATGCAACCCCAAACAGTTTGAAATGGTATGGTCCAGAATTCTAACGCCTCATACTGCGTAATCTGCAGAACTGCTCTTTTGCCCAAGTCACTTGTAAAACTGGATGTAGCACCAAGGGTCCATCCAACGATTCAGTGGCTGAAAACTTAACTTGGAAGTACATTGCACTGAAATCAGGAGCACTTTCAGTAAATGGGTTACATCCAGAAGTTCCTTCCCTCCCACCTCCCACCCCCATCTCTGTCAGTTCCCTCTTCCACTGAGGGAAATCCCATTCCACAATTTTGGAGGGTCCTCTGGACCTCAAGAGTAGTTTTATGGGTTCTCAGTGGGCAGGAAAGCCCTGAGTGGAACTTTAGTTGTGAAAGTTCCTAGACATTTGAAGGACACTAGATCCAACCCACTGGGTTGAGAATTGAAGTGAAATAACGTTTAGTAGCAGTTGTAGTAAGAAGTCCAATTTTACTCACATTTTAAGAGAACAAAACAGCCACCAACATATATGTTCACACATTTTCACATTTGTGAGAGCCAGAAAGAGGTATGTTAAAAATAAAAAAAAACATGCTGACTGATACTAACGGGATAATAGCATCCATTAGCATAACTGTGGGTTACCACTGTGCCTATACAAGTTGATTTAAGCATATAATTTCATTGCTGAACTGCATAAATAATTAACTGATAAGAAATCTTTTAATGTAGCACACATTCATCTATTTCCTTCTTTCCATTCAGTGATAGAGTACTGTGTCCATCTCAGACTCCTGACTGAAATTCATTTTCCTATGGCATGTTTCTTATTTACCATTTTGTTAACCTAGATTAAAGTTTGTCAAGGTAAATAAAAAAATTACATAGTGTGTCTCCAGTTCTTAACTTCTTACCATAAGAATGGAGCTCAGAGACCCATTCTTGTGAACAGCATAATCCCTCATTGTAAAAGCTGCAGCGGTGAGGACACAACTGCTTTAAATCCACCAGAAGATCATCTCTTGTCCTGTTGTCTTCCAATACGGTTGCAATTCACATGCTGTAACCCTTCTCTGACATATTCTGACACTGATCTTAATCTCTTCCTTTGCAAGTCAATTCTATGTTATCTTTTCCACATTATTTCTTCCCACCAACAGCTGAAGGCTAATCAAAATCAAACTCAGATGCTTAATATAGTAGCAATTCCAAATCCTGAAAGGACAGGTGGATTTTCTGAAAGTTCTAAATAATCTCTGTAAATATTAACAGATGGATAGATGTCTCATAAACTTTAGACATACAGCTGAATTTCTAAAACTGCTCATATATAAAAACCAAGAAACAGAACAGCTACTCAACAAAGTCTAGCTAAATTAAAACATTCACTCACATTAACTTAAGTAGAACTTCTCCTCTCCCTGCCTCTCTTCCAAGTTAAGGCCCCCACATTAGGCAACAATGTCTCTTTATGGTGTTTTAAAGCAGTATCTCACTTTTCAAAAGCTTCATGCAACCAAAGGTGCATCTCTAATGTACCAGGACCATGTATGTTAGAAGACAACCAATTCAGTCACAACCACATTACAATAGACAAGGCAAAAGCATGTTAAAGTCTGTACAAACTGTACGTTAGAACTATATAGCCAACGTTTCTCTCTCAAACACACACAAAACCAGACTTCACTCAGAATTCAGTGCAGTGTTCCCAAGCACATTTTAATGGGGGGAAAGCACATCCTCCAGTCCTGATAAACTAACCAAGTACACACTCTCTTACATGATTCCTTCTAACTGACTGTTTCTTCAACATCACTTCTAAGTTTCCCCACGGAACTTTCCCGTTTCCTTAGCCTCCTTTTATTTGACTTATACTTAAAAGCAAGGGGGATTTCAGCCTACCTCCGGGTGTCTTGCGGTCCAGCAGCCTGTACTGTATGTACACAGTGATGGAGAGCAGGGAACTCTTCAGTGATAATCAGTGCTGAGAGGCTGCTCCTGTGAATAATGTACATCCTCTAGCAGCAGGCTCTGTTTTCCGCAGCTGGCAGCAGTCTTCGCAGTAGCAGTGATGAGCACAGCTTGAGACTATCCACAATTAACCAAATATTGTATGGCAGCAACAAATCAACAACTCAAAAAACCAGCTTATAAATAAGAGCAAAGTACAATTTCAGATGGAAGCTGAAAGCTTCAACTCACCGAACACTACATTTCGTCTTGAAGATTATTCCAGCAAAGCTCCTTCTGCTATTTTTTTTACAGTACCATAATGCACTAGGTCTGGCTTTTACCCTATTGAAAGAACATGAATATATTATTATCCACACAAAAGAGCAGGTTATTGTTTATGAATTACCAGCCTTCCCAGCAACAAAGGCTATTTTCATAAGAAAACTCAATTTCATTTTAGCTCCAATTTGATTACCAGCTGAAGAAAAGAAACCCTATGCCTAAACCTCAAAGGATTTTTATTCATGCCACTGAATGGGCTTTATTGCTTCCCTTTCAAGACTGACGTAGAAAGCTTTTAGAGTAAAACATTGACAAAAAATTATTGCGCTGCTATTTTGTGCAATAACAGAGCTGAAGAGGGGCAATGATTTCTCAGTCATCCTTCACTGTACTTCAGAATAGCAAAGGCTGGAATTAATGACAGACCATAGAGAGGAGCCAAGCTAAGGTCTCACAATGCATGTCAAATCTAAATGATCACTATACATTGAAAAGGCCCCAAAAAAGAGCCTGCAGCTGATTGATTCATGGCTTTCACAAGCAAGACAGGCTTGAAGAGTTTATTGCACCACAATTTACTCGGAATTATCATAAAAATGAATGTAGAGGCTGAATGTCACCCCGGCACACTCCAAAATCACACATCCAATGACAAAGTTCAACCAGGAATTATAGCGAGGCTGTTCATGCTACTGTAGTTAAAGGTCTGACAGTTTTCTCTCCCCCTATTATAGGGTGGTTGGGTTTTGTTTTGTTTTTATAGCTCAGCTGTAAAACTGGGATTTAAAAAGAAGTTGGCACACTGGGATTTATTTTTAAAGGAGCATTCTTTTAACACATGTAACCAATTTTTTTTCTTCCTACCTGTTTTTAAGTTAAACATTTGGAACAGAAAAACAGAGTTGCAGCATAGCAGTTTCTTCTGACTACCATTTTGTGTTGCTCGAGAACATTGTGTGGGGTGTCTGTGGATTTGCTGCTTTTTAAATAAAACAAATGGTCAGAACAAAGACTGAGCAGGTTTATTTCAAATGGCAAAGCCTTTCATCTAATTTCTAATTTAATTACATGGCGTGCAAAATGATGTTCCTATAGCAAATTAATTAAAACATTACAAATTATTGGGAAGATGTTTCCCCCTCTCAAAGTAATCTTTCTGTTGCATTCAGGATTGCAACTTGACTTGGGCATGTATGAATCAGGGATTGGTTAAGTTAAGAAATCTCCAAGTATCTATGGATATGTAAACCAAAATACTTTAAAAACTCTTAAACACTAAGAGAAAATACTCTTGTTGCATTACTCAATGGAATGTCCTTTTATAGCAAGCTTCTTTTATGTTACATGTGACTCTCAAGATAAGAACACAAATGTGCTGGATCCAAACCTACTGCTGTGCTCACAGAAATGCCTTCCATAAATGAAAGGAGAGTTGCACTCACAGAAGTTCTTATATGGAGTTCTTTGCCATGGGATGTGGTGATGGCCACCAGCTTGGATGGCTGTAAGAGGGGCTTAGACAGATTCACGGTGGACAGGTCTATCAATGGCTACTAGTCTGATAGCTGTGGGCCATCTCCAGCCTCAGAGGCATGATGCCTCTCAATACCAGATGCAGAGGAGCAACAGCAGGAGAAAGGGCATGCACATAACTCTTGCCTGTGGACTCTCCCAGCGGCATTTGGTGGGCCACTGTGTGAAACAGGATGCTGGACTAGATGGGCCTTGTGCCTGATCCAGCAGGGCTGCTCTTATGTTCTTAAGAGGCTGTTCTGTAGGTTCAATTCTCCTTCACAGGGAGGGAAGGAACTTCTTGAGTGTAGTGTTAAGTTTGGATCCAACCTTATATATGCTCACCTAACAGTTAACAAGTCTGATTCGTGCAAAACCGATAAATGGTCTTCACAAACTTAAGTTTAAGCTCTCCTTTGGAGCAAAAGAAGAAGAAGAAATGGCTGACATCCACCATGACAGGAAAAATGGTGGCTCTGGCATTTCTCACACAGTGCCTATGCTTTGTTAGTCTGAATGTTGGCCAGTGAATTCACATTACACTGTTGCTAACCTAGTCTCCAACAGACAAATGCTGCTTAAAGGAACTCAGTATATTCCAGTTATGCTATCTATGTGTACAATGGACACTGGACACTATGTGTACAATGGACAATGGACACTAGATTATATCACATAAGTAGTTAAAACATGGAACATATGGTACTGTCAAAAGCTGATACTATCTACCTCATAAAGAGCTTGTACCAAAGTGTTTAATGGAAGAGGAATGATATATACTGTATTAGAATATCATTTCTTACACAGATTGCCATTCCTTTTAGTGAAATGTAGAAAAACCCTATTCCTTCTTTGATCTTTGACTCCAGACATGACATTTTGGACGTGGGCCTGGATATGAAACATTCACCACCCAACCAATTGCAGGAGGAAGTTTTGTCAGGTTCTGCTACAGCATGGTTCCCTTCTGAGGTTAACAAGAGCCAGTTCACATGAAGGAGGGGGTGCACCAAGAGCAAATCCCCCAGGATATCTTCCACAAATGTTCTGATGCCTTCCCAGCACATCCCTTGATTGTGTGTGGGAGATGTTCATCTGAATGGCCTCTAAAAACATGCTCCAGATTTGGAACTCATGTTTAGGGGCCATTCAGACAAACAGCCCCCACAAGAGACATGTTGGGAAGGGTGTCAGCACGTCCATGGAGGAGGTCCTGATGAGAGCACTCTTAGCACACACCCTCTTTCTTCATCTGTGCTGGGGCCAGTATCATTTGAAATGGTCCAATGTCTGGAGACAGACTAACTTTAAGAACTTAAACAGGTAAAAATTAAAGTCATAATCTTCTGACATCTAAAACTGAATGGACGTTATTTTTGCCAGGATAGGCTAACTTTATCTCACTTAGATGCAGACGTTGGTGGTGCTGTACTTACGTGTGACAAACTGCTTGCTGAGAAAGGCCCATTTCATTTAATCACCTTGGCTCCTATGTGCCTAAGCTGCACCTGATCTCCTGCTTGATATTATTCCACTGCTTGTTGCATTAGAAGGTTATCCACCTAAGTTACCCTTGCGTGCTCACCTGCTGCTGTGATTTTACAACCAAATAAATAACAATTTATAATTCTTCAAAGGAGAAATTTGGCAATGAGGATGTAGCACTAGCATATGGCCTGCCCACTCAGAGATTTCTGCTTCTTAAAGCACCCAACACTATACATGCCACAGTGCCACCACAAACAAATACTCTTCCACCACTGTTTTCACTGGGGCTCTGTCACGAATCCCATCCTCAGTAGCAACTCTGAGTCAGACTCTGACTCAGCAGCAACCCTGAGGAGATGGGACCAGCACTAGACTCAGCCCCCAACATCAGACTAGATCTTGAAGGAATTCTAGATCTTGAATCCCCAGAGCCCAAGCCACCCAAAATGCTGGCCTCTCTTCCCACACCTTTGTGCTTCCCAGTATCTGCACTCCAGTGCCAGCAACAGGGTAGGCAGGATTAGATAGGAGGAAGAATGCCAGACTCCGGGTCAAATGACTGTCCCCCTTTAAAGCTTCCACTCTCCAGGTGAAGGGGTGAAGCCAAGGAGGGGCAGCCTGAGTTCATAAGTATTTAAGGGTTCAAATTACAATTGATAGATGTTGGGGCAACTTATTCCTTTGAGCTATGCATGTTGCTGCAGCCCAGACTTGCCTCACTAGTCCTGTGTGTTTTCCTCTGCAGAACAGGATAGGAGTGACTCTTTTAATATGGCAGCTGTTCCATTGCCACAGGCTGCACATGTGCTAGTGCTATGCCTCATTGGCAAATGTTGCCTTTGAAAAAAAGTGGGGGAAAGCCTTCCACATTCAATTGTGTACTCACATCAGTTTTCAGATTCTCTTGTCTCTGGCATGTTTGTTAGGTCATTATTGGCTTGACTCCACAGAATTTATTCCTGACTGCTGTTCTGACTTCTTGCTTGCTTGCTTCTGGCCCCTTCAATAACTATCAGTTTCTGACTGCTGGCTTCCCTTCTGACTACTGTTTATCTTCTTGTTCTTTACTCCTTGATTGATTAATTGGTGCCATCCTGAAACTGACCACAGTAATATCCATTACCCAATTACAAACCACAATGTTTTGACTGTTAGGTCTTCAAATGCAGCAATGTAGGGTCACTTAGCAGTACAGAAGGATTTACAGGATTTCAACTGATGATGAGACATACATATGTCACTATTGTCTAGACTGCGCAAGTACAAGACAACATTTTAGGCTTTTGTGGTCACATCTGAGATGAGCAATCAGGGCAAGAATGATCCCCATGGCCCAAATTATAATGACTTGGCTGCAAATATTTGCAATAGGTTCTTTTGAGAACATTATAGCTGAAATCATCTCTCTACCACAGTCATTAATTAACAGGAGCTTTGATAAGTTTCTTTATGTGAGGTTGGCACCTATGGAAGAATTAACTTACTTCCCTACTGATTGTGAGGAGACCAAGCAAAACAAACAGGAATGAGATTGCAGAATTTCCTAATATTATTGGTCTCGCTGACTGCTTACATATCCATAGCATAGCTCCAGTGCACACATAGTAAAGTTACTGGAACTGGGGAAAAGATTCTACAGTTTGGACACAATTTGTGTGCAATTCCCAAAGATTAATTACTCATATCTGTGTGAGGTTTCCGGTGAGAGTTAATGATACAAACAACTTTGGAATGTTGTCCATCCACAGGGAACTAGAGAGGCATCTCAACATAGAAAGATGGTTTCTTGATTAATGTGACATTGATGAATGAAAGTTATCCCTTAGAGAGGAGGTCACTGTCCACCTGCCCATCTTGCTGTCACTGCTTAGCTCAGCCATCTCTTCTTTCTCCATCTTTTCCCTCTCATGATTACTGGCTTTACAGGGTGCAGAAGGGGCCAAAGTGCACTAGGTGCATGGAGGCAGACCCATCAGAAATGAGAGAGGACAGAGGGATGGGTGGGAAGTTGTGAGAAAGAAAAGGGAAAGGAAAGGATGGATGTACAAAGGGCTGTCCTTAGAGAGCCCTAGAGGGGTGTGGAGCCTGGGGCAAATCAGCCAGTGTGGGGGCCCCTTCCAGTTAATTCTAATCAGGGTTTAAAAAGCGTGGCCTGGGGCAGTCACCATGCTTGCCATGCCCCAAGGACAGCCCTGGGTGTACATTTGGGAAGGAGAAAGAAAACAGGCAGCTGGTAGCACTTACCTGCAATGCAAGCTGGAAGACGGGCCGCTACAATCTTCTCTGTATTCCCAGGAAATACAGTACATATCTTGCCCTGAAATATTTTTTCATCCCTTTCTGATTGGTGATTGATCTGATTGGACAGTAGCTTGATGAAACTTCCTTCAGTGACACAATTTTCTTTCTTGTTGAGCACTCTGAGCATGGTGAACGGCTTTAGCATTTTGGATACCAATTTTTTGAAGCGATGGTTTTCGTATAAGTTGCTCCAACAGCAAACAGAGATAGACTGAGACACTTCAAAGTATGCACAAAGTATGTGAAAAATACAAAAGGGACAACTCAAGCATAGATCTGGTCTTTTTTCATGTTTAAAGGAACATAAAAAATTATATGAACACCATCACTTCAAAAAATTGGTTTCCAGAATGCTAAAGGTGTTCATCCCAAGGCTGTATCTCAACCATTGCTAAATGGATCTTCCCCAGATTCAGAGAGGTGGCAGCACTTATCACCATGGGTGTCAAATTTCCTGAAATTTTGGCAGATGGTATTCAATTTTATGACCAATTGAATGTTCAGCTGAGCTCAACTAATGGTGGAATTCAGTTATCACAGCTCACCTTAACTATGGAGGCACATTAGTGCTTACTATTATAATTACTGTATTTCAATTAGTGTGAACAATTAATTAATGCTCATAATACACAAATTATATGGTGAGGTCATTCTCATGACCAAGTGGGCAAGGCAGCAGGTGGGTGGGGTGGAAGGCTTAGTAAACTTACCTTCCCCTCAGAAGACCAGGTTCTCCTGTTGGGAACAGTGTTGCGTGCCTGCAGTGTGGAGGTGTGGGGGTCAGGATGAAGCGTCTCAGTCCCCAGAAATCCCACAATGCACTGCGCAAATGTGGTGCATTGTGATGATGGGTGGGCACCCATCAGTGTGTCAGAACCAGCTGAAAGCAGCCAGTGTTGACCCACAGTCAAGGAATGTAGCTAAGGGAGTGTTAACTTCATTTAAGATGCAGGCTCCCTAGGCGGGTTTGCCGCCAAGGCGCTACCAGGAGCCAATTGGCTCCTGCAGGTTCCCAAGGGCAGCCAAGCCTGGGCTTAGCTGTCCTAGCCTAGTCTGGGCTGCTCATGAGAACAGCCTTGGTAAATGACTAAGTTAGTTTAGCATAGCATAGTCTTTATTTCGGTCTTTGACCAGCATAACAGCAAAACAGGAAAAAATGGTTCAATCTACTCCTACAAAATAATAAAAAGTCTCTGTAAAATTACTTAGTATAATAAACAGAAGAATCTAGAAGTTAAATGAACATAAAACTATATATAAAAGTTAGTCAACACTAATAACAGAATGACACTGAGTATGAAGGTAGCAAGACAGCAAAATCATGTAATTAATACAGGGCGGTGTTAAATCTCATACCATATTGTATTCTACACTATGTATGGCAGCAACATATCCAGCCAGTGGAGGCAACATACAAATAGGTTTTAGAATATTTAGCTCTTAATGAGCTCTAAATGAATTTTGCTAGCTATAAGGCAGAACTTAGCCACATTTTAAAATCTAAAGTCATTCTGATCTGCCAAGAGAAGTTAGTTTAGAGATTACCCATGTATCATCACAGATGTTAGGAAGCATTCATTGCTTGATCTTAACAGCCCAAGGTTTCATCCTTGAAATTCTGAAGGGTAGCATTCCTTATGGAGGGACTGTTCTAGTCTATCAAAGTCCTGATTTGCTAGCCTGCTAGACTGTTCTAGTCTATCAAAGACCTGATTTGCTAGCCTTCAGGAAATTATGACAGGCTGGTGTGTAGAGATTTGCTATCTAGATCTTAACTTCTGCAATTTTAATCTTTTATTCGCTTCTTGGTGACAATTATGGTATCTTGGCCTTTTACTGTAAATTGTACGTGAATTCTGAGGCCTTTGGGCACACTGGTGATCAGGGGCGTAGCAAGGTTGGAATGGGCCCAGAGACAAGATTTTAAAATGCCCCCCCCCACTCAAAGTCCAGGGCCTCCGCACACCCCAGGCCCCCAAGGATTTAAGTCTGATATTCCAAAATAAGTATGCTGCCTGGAAATACATTTCACTGAATACACACATGCACACGTCACAATACATAGTGATATAAATTGAGTACTATACATTTGTTTTACTTTTAATGCCTAGAACACACTAGAAAGATGAATGATTAAAATGGACTCCTTGCTGCAGATTAGCAAAGGAGACTTTCAACCATGCAGGGTGAGCCTATGTTTGTTTTCTCAGAATTCTGAACAAATTCGTCAAGTTCGATTCCAGGAGATTTTTCACAGGAGGCTTTTAAAGCCCTTTAACACACATCTCCTCTGGAATAGAGGTGCTGCATTCACATGTTGGCCAGATTTACCCTGAAGTCCCTGCAAGTTATTGGGGAGCAGTTCACACACAAGAAAAATAAAATAAAATAAAAGCACAAGACATGCTTCACAGTTCTCACTCAGACCTTCTGGGTTGCAAAACAACTTGAACATAAGTGCATTTATAAATGAATGAATGAATGAATGAATGAATAAAATTAATATAATACTGTTTCTTCCAGAAGTGTTTGTAATTTTCTGCCATGAAACAAGCCACTTATAGGACTTTTTAGACAGTTTTTTTTAAGCCAGCAAATTTTCCAAGCTGTTTAAAAATAAATATTCAGAGACTTCTCAGTCCCTCCCCCCCCCCCATATCAAAGCCCTATGGCAAGCAGATGCCTATATATCTGGGGCGGGGGGGCGGGAAAGGTAACCACAAAAAGGAGTTCACACTCTACCTGGCAGCAAGGGGTCTTCTGCTGCAGAGGCCAGTGGTGGCCACTCTGGCTGCCTCTTCCTTCCTGGCTGGCTCGGGCCCTACTGGAGTTCTGGCTTCACAGAGGCCTACACGGAGGCCTCCATGGAAGCCCCGCCCACCCACCGATCAGCTGAGAGGCGGGAGAAAAGGAGCTCTTTGCAGCTTGCCTGCTGCCTCGATTGCCGGCCAGCAGAACAAGCAGGAGAGACGGCGAAGAGGGCAAGTGGCTGAGAGGCTATGGGGCTGGGCAGGGGGCAATGGGGAGTCATGTGAAGTGCCTCTGGGGGGCCCTTCCAGGCAGTGGGGCCCCCAGACAACTGTCTCCCCTTGCCCGATGGTTGTTACGCGCCTGCTGGTGATATATTCAAGACTCTACCTTGTTAATATCTGGGAATGTCAGTATTTTGAGACTCCTTTAATCTCAGTTTTAGTCTCAACATTGAGACTCTTTTAGAGAGTGTATGGCACACTGAAACCCATTAGCAATGAATGCATTTTATTTCATTCTTTTATATGTGGGAAATGAGACAATTTCCTAAATATGTAGTAGGCAGTTACAAAATAAGGCATCACTTCTATAGAATTTCCTTGTAATGTGCAAACGTATTGTTAATGTCAGGTTGAGTTCAAGAGTAGCTGGTCTAATCATCTTTCCTCACCTCTCTTCCCTTTCCCTCCCAAATGTTTCTCCATCCTTTCTTTCCCCCTCTCTCTTTCTTTCTACTCCCCAGCAGCGGTGGCACTAGGAAAAAAGTGAGGGGGCACAGAAGCAGCAAAGGGCATTTCTGGACGGGCAACCTATGTCCTTTGCTTCCCAGTCATCCTGTCCCTTCACCCTCAGCTCTGCCAGGCCTGCCTCCACCTGACCAGCACCCTCCACAAAACTGTGCAAAGCCAGGAACAGCACAGCAGCTGAACTACCATACAAGCTGAAGTTTCAAGCTGAAAAATTGCACACATCCACCTCTCTGTTCACAAGTAGACTTTTCCTTCTTTTATCATGCAAGTAATTCGTAGTTCATGTAAGTAAATATCTCTACTCTTGATTGAATGGTGTGGAATGGTGTCAAAACTGTATTTTGATGACTAGAAAGCTATTTTTACCAAGAAGTCCCCCCACCACCCCCAATATGTTCCTTTACTCCCTTCATGTGTGCCCTCTATATTTATCATATTTATTCTCACCAGGACATCTATGTCTTGTTCCATTGAGTCCTAAAATGTATTTCTTTGGAAAAGAAACTGAACAGACACATAGAAATGCATTCAAAGCACAATAACCATAACTAGAGTAAGGTATTTTCATTTTATCTTTGAAAAGACCTTTGCTCTTATCAATGCTAACATGAATAATCAGGTTGAAGCTGTGGCCAGGAGTGCTTTTTATCAGCTTCGGCTGATACACCAGATAACTCCAGTTCTGAAGACAAACAGCGGTACATATGCTGGTAACCTCTAGGATTGACTACTGTAATGCACTCTACGTGGGGCTGCCTTTGCACATACTTAGGAAACTACAATTGGTACAGAATGTGCCAGCCAGATTGGTCTCTGGGTTTACCTGAAGGGACCATATAACACCAATTCTAAAAGAACTACACTACTGAAATAAGAGCATCTCCTTCTCTGTCTGCATTTATTTATTTATTTATTTATTTATTTATTTATTTATTTATTTATTGGATTTATATACCGCCTTTCATTAAAAACAATCTCAAGGCGGTTTACAAAAGTTAAAAAGCATACAATAAAATGACAATTAAAATATTAAGCTAAAAATATAAAAACAAACCAAATTTAAAATCTATAAAATACAAACATAAAAACTATACACAGGTAAAAACACATAGAAGCAGCAATAAAAACAATCATGTAAAAGCCTGGATAAAAAGCCAAGATTTAACAAGCTTTCTAATATAGAGTCCAAGGAGCGAATGGCCACTGGGAGAGCATTCCAAAGTCTGGGGGCAGCAACAGAGAAGGCCCTGTCCCGAGTGCACGACAGCCGAGCCTCCCTCATTGTTGGCACCCGGAGCAGAGCCCCCTCAGATGACCTCATCAAGCAGGCAGCAGCCCTTGGGAGCAGGCAGTCCCTCAGGTACCCCGGGCCCAAACTATTAAGGGCTTTAAAGGTCAAAACCAGCACCTTGAATTGGACCTGGAAATGAACTGGCAGCCAGTGCAACTATTTCAGAATGGGTGTGATGTGCTCCCATTGGGCAGCTCCGGATAAAACTCTAGTTGCCGCATTTTGCACTAGCTGCAGTTTCCAGATATTCTTCAAGGGCAGCCCCACGTAGAGCGAGTTACAGTAATCCAGCCATGATGTGACTAAGGCATGGGTGACTGTGGCCATATCTGCCTTCTTGAGAAAGGGACACAGCTGGCACACTAGCTGAAGTTGTGCAAAGGCACCCCTGGCCACCGCCTCCACCTGAGCTTCCAAAAGCAGAGCCGGGTCCAGTAGTACCCAAAAGCTACGTACTTGCTCCTTCAAGGGGAGTGCAAACCCATCCAGAACCGGTAAAATCTCCTCATCCCAATTGGCTCTCCTACTGACCAACAGTACCTCCGTCTTGTCCAGATTCAATTTCAGTTTATTAGCCCACATCCAACTCATCACAGCCTCCAGCCCCCGATTCAGGACATCCACCGCCTCCCTAGGATCAGGTGACAAGGAGAGATAGAGCTGAGTGTCATCCGCATATTGCTGACAACTCAGTCCAAGTCCCCGGATGACCTCTCCCAGCGGCTTCATGTAGATGTTAAACAGCGTGGGGGACAAGACCGAACGCTTTGGGACCCCACAGGCCAATGGCCATGAGACCTAGCAGTAGTCTCCCAGTACCACTTTCTGGACCCTCCCCCCAAGAAAGGACCAGAACCACTGCAACGCAGTACCTCCGATTCCCATACTCGAGAGGCGGCCCAGAAGGATACCATGGTCGATGGTATCGAACGCTGCCAAGAGGTCCAGCAGAACTAACAGGGACGCACTCCCCCTGTCTAGTTCCTGGCGTAGGTCATCCACTAGAGAGACCAAGGGAGTCTCAGTCCCATATCCGGGGTGGAAGCCAGATTGAAAAGGGTCCAGATAATCCGTATCATCCAAGATCCTCTGTAGCACACCACCACATGCTCTATCACCTTGCCCCAAAAGGGAAGGTTAGATACAGGTCTATAGTTGTCCAGGTTGGAGGGATCAAGGGAGGGCTTTTTTAATAATGGTCTTACCACCGCCTCCTTGAAGCACGGTGGCATCCTGCCCTCCCGTAATGAAGCATTAATGATCACCTCCAACCATCTGCCTGTACCCTCCCTGGCAGCTTTTATTAACCATGAAGAGCAAGGGTCAAGAGCGCATGATGTCACTCGCACACTGCACAGGATCTTGTCCACATCCTCAGGCTGCATTAACTGAAAAGAATCCAACACAACAGGACCAGATTATACCAAAGGCACATCTGCCGGAACTGCCAAAACTCTGGAGTCCAGGTCAGCACGGATGTGAGCGACTTTATCTGCAAAGTGGCAGGCAAACTGATCACATTGAGCTGTAGATGATTCCTCCCCCATTATCTGGGGGGATGTGTGGAGCAATGTTTTTACCACACAAAACAGCTCTGTTTATCTGCACTGAGCAGACGCAATGGAGGTGGAGAAAAAACATTTCTTCGCCACCCCCACCGCCACAGAGTAGTCCCTAAAATGGGCTCTAGCCTGTGTTCAGTCAGATTCATCACGACTCTTCCTCCAGCGTCGTTTCAGCCGTCATCCGAGTTGCTTTATTGCCCTAAGCTCCGAGGAAAACCAAGGAGCAGATCAGGCTCCACCAAGCCGGAGAGGGCATTTAGGAGCAACCATGTCAACAGTCTGGGCTGTCTCTCCATTCCAGAGATCAACCAGGGCCTTGACAGTTCACCAGCTCTGGACATTGGAAGCTCCCTGTGGGCCATCTGGAATCCATGCGGACCCATAAGCCTCTGGGGGCGGACCATCCTAATCGGTCCACCACCCCTGCAGAGGGCAGATGGAGCAGTCAAACTAAACCCCACCAGATGGTGATCTGTCCATGACAAGGGAGTCGTCTCAAATTCCTCCACCTCCAGGTCATTTATTTCCCGAATGGCAAAAAAACAGATCCAGAGTATGTCTTGCCATGTGGGTAGGGCCTGATACCAACTGAGACAGGCCCATGGTTGCCATGGAGGCCATGAAATCCTGATCCGCACCCACTAGGGGGGCCTCAGCATGGACATTGAAATCCCCCAAAACAATAAGTTTGGGGGGACCCAAGGCCACCCCAGAGACCACCCCCACCAGCTCAGGTTGGGAGACTGAAGTGCAGCGGGGTGGTCGGTACACCAGCAGAATCCCCAGCCTATCTCGGAGGCCCACCCTCAAGGACAAACACTCGAAATTCTGAGAATTCCTGACCGGGCACCTGGAAACAGGGAGGATCTCTCGAAAGATGACTGCAACGCTCCCTCCCCGACCCTCGAGACAGGGCTGTTGCACGATCTGGAAACCTGGAGGACAGAGCTGAGAGAGACCAACCCCGCCCAGCTCATCCAACCAGGTCTCCATCACACATACCAGGACAGCATACTCATCCACAATCAAATCATGGATGAGAGAAGTTTTTGCATTGACTGACCTGGCATTCAGCAGCAGCACCCTAATCCTCGAGGGAGTACTCAGAGCTCCCTGGGGTCAGAGGGTTAGGAAAAGAGCTGGAAAAAGGAACAGGCCTCAATTGCCTGGACCGTTTTCCCCTATAACGGCCTGCCCAACTCCCACCGCCATACCTCCTTCTGCCCCGCTACCTGTGATATTGCTGCCCCCACTCCATCCCCCGCTTTTCTGCTCTCCCAGACACATCTCCTCAGCCTAACCAACCACACATTTGTCTTGATAAAAAACCAAATCCAGACTTATGCAGTCTCTTGTTCAAACTCTTGCTGACTTCTTGGTAGCAGGAAGGAAGGTCTTCTGGGCCCCCAGCAGCTTGCCTCATTGCTGAGAGCCACAAGGACAAGAGCTCTTGCGCTCTTGCCCTTCGGCTCACACCAAGGAGGCCCGTGCCCTTGGGCCAGCCTGCCCTATTATTATTTTTATTTTTATTTTTATTTTTATTTTTACATTTATATCCCGCTCTTCCTCCAAGGAACCCAGAGCGGTGTACTACATACTTGAGTGTCTCTTTCACAACAACCCTATGAAGTAGGTTAGGCTGAGAGAGAAGTGACTGGCCCAGAGTCACCCAGCTAGTTTTATGGCTGAATGGGGATTTGAACTCAGATCTCCCCGGTCCTAGTCCAGCACTCTAGGAGCAGAGCCCCAGCAGCAGCCCAGAGGAGATCCAACACACCCAGAGGAAAGGTTTTTTTGCAGAGGCAAAAACAGCACAGTCAGTGCCCCACCCAAGCTGTTCCCTTCTTCCTTCCCCTTTTAGGAAGACCCTGAAGACGTACCTGTTTTCCCAGGCTTTTAACTGAAATTTAAATTTTGACTTGTGATTTTTATCTGTTTTTATGAATTTTAAATGTTTTGTATTTTATATTATGTTTTACTCTGTACACTAACAATAACAAAAATCCCCTGTGCCAGACAAAAAGGGATATGTCTGAAACTGCTGACTAAATCTGTAGTGTGTAGAATAGTACACATGTATCCCAATATAGGGAAACTGGTTGCCCCTGAAATACCATGCACTGCTTAGTATGAACAAGAATATTTGCTACATGAACCAAAATCAAATAGGAAATGGTTCCAACTCTATAAAGAATAATAATGAATTATATGTAAATGAAAATCCTAAAGATAACCAATAAAGGATAAAACAATGAAAAAGTGAATGAATGAATGAATGAATGAATGAATGAATGAATGAATGAATGAATGAACAAAACCCATATATACACCTGTATCAAAATACATATGTATTAAGCTAATGTCCATGAAAATACAAAGTATAAGGATGCTCACAAAATAATACCCAAAGTTAATGTCCATGAATGTCCATACTAAAGAAGAGCTGGGAAGATGACCGCATGCTGGATGAATGGCATCTGAAAATAAATCATGCTGTACTGTGTCCAGATGTCTGCTCCTCCAATGTGGGTGTGTAGAGATATCAAAAGTGGAAACTCCAGCGAATGCCTCTGATATAGGCAGATAACAGTAGATGAAAATACCAAAAATTAGTGCCCAACAGGCACCCGGGTTATAAATCTGCCTAGAGATTTCTATATTAGGCAGTATATAAATTCAATAACTAACTAACTAAATAAATAAATAAATAAATAAATAAATTACTACTGGTATTGTCTATAACCATAGCTATTTGTTTTAGGGCAAACAAGATTGTCCTACATTAAAAAAACTAACACATCATATATATTATTTTAGATCATTCATGATTATGAGGTGCCTTCCCACAGAGCCTGAGAAAACAATACCTGAAGCAGACGCACTGAATTTTTAAAACTATCTTATTGCTGCTGTCTTAATGTTCTTTATGCTTATTTCTCAAGTGATATTTTATTAAAAGAAAATTGAATTAATAACTTTTGTTATTTTTAAATAACATCTACATTCTAGAACCAACACATAGGGATATTTAGTCTGAGGATGGTGGTAGATGAAAAGAGAAGAGAAACTATTCTAATCTAGTCATGTTGAATTCTGTGAATGTACAAAATAAGAAAGGAAAAGGTTAAACATATTGGCTAACATGATGTGCAGGTTACCACCTCCATAATGGTCCACCCCAGGACTTCTGCAGACTTCAAAAGGCAGTCCCAACACTTTTCTGAAGCAGCAGAAGAGAAAACTTGTGTTTCCAGGGTTCTCCCCTTTTCCATAATGGGGAAACCCTCCAAAATGCAGTTTCCATGATAGCTGCTTCCAAACAGTGTCAGGGCTGCCTTTGATGTCTGCAGAAATCCCAGGGCAGACCATTACAGAGATGGTAGGCTGTGCATCATATCAGTAATTTATTTCAGATGTTAGAAACAGGAATATAATATAAGCCTCAGTGATAGAGATGAACAAACAGTTTCGATGAACCAGTTCAACGTTGAACAGGTTTGGTTTGATGGTTTGGGGTCAAACCGAACCCTCCCTGTAAAGTCTGACCTCGGACCAAACACCACCACCCCCAACGTTTTGGAGGGGTTCATGATTTTTTTAAAAGTTAAACTTTATTTATTTTAAAATTATTTAAAATTTAATAATTTTTTTTTAAATGGCCACTGTGCATGTGCAAATGGCCTCTGTGAGGCCCTGGGCCATTCCAGGCCTCACAGAGGCCATTTGCACATGCACAGTGGTGGACAAAATGGCTGCCACACCAAAATATGGAGGCTAAATGGGCTGCAGCCGTGATGACAAAGCCCAGCGGAGGGAAGGGGAAACTTCACGGACTCCCACAGCCTAGAGGAAGCCCCCCGAAGGGGCTAAAGGTTAAAAAAAATCACAACCCCCTCAAACCAAACCGGGGGGTTCGAAGGGGTCTCAGATCGAACTGGTCCAGTCAGCCAGTTCTGTGCACATCCCTACTCAGTGGATCAGAGATAGACTCTATTCTGTAAATTATTGTACTGTAAAGTATTTTCACACATCCTTGAAAAGCCCATAGGCAAGATAAGGCAATGGATCTTCCTGTGTTCATTCTCAGTATTCAGTATTCTGAAGTATACTGCCTCCGGACTTAAGAGGTACTAAAGTCAGGAAATGATAGAAGGCCTAATATCCATGGAGATGTAAATCCCATTAAAATCAATAGGACATGACTGAATAAGCAGGCTTAAGAACACTGGCTGACCTCTCCATTGTTTCCAGTGGAAGCAGCTCAATGCAAGTGCCTTCACGCTGCTTTAAGTAGTTGCTCAAGTGCACTCTTATGCAACACTGCCAGGGCTACTTTCACATGCGCAGCAGCCCCAGTGAGTGGGAGACACCAGTGCTGAGTTGCACAATGTGTTGCCACTGCCTCATTTACAGGATGATCCATGAATTGGGTCTTGAAAGTTCATGCCTTCACAACATTTTTTGGATGGATGGATTTTATTTTATTTTATCCTATGTGAAACAAATATGGGAAAGAAGTATGATATACAGGGCTTCCTGGAGGTATCTGGTTGGCCACTGTGAAAAACAGTATGGTTGATTTGGATTGGCATTTATATGAACTTCCCCATTAACCTGTGAAATTTTTGAACACATGAGTTTGGACAACTACAAAGAAGTTATGAGGCATTTGCTTGGGGAAGTTTTCAGGCTAGATTATTCAAAACATATGTGTTAATACTTGAATAAATAGTTTGAAGTTAAATTGTTATAATGGTGGTAAAAAAACAGTTTTACAATAGCTGTTACTGATTTCTCTATAGCCCTCAAGTATATCCTTTCACAAATGTGAAAGGTCTATAAAATTTTATGCACTGAAAGTCAGATGCTTTTTTTAAAGAAAAAACCCAACTCTCATAAAACTGCAAGTGAAAGTATAAGTATACCCTCAGGTATAGTATCACTATTCTTTTCCCCTATTATGTCAAAATTTGTTTGGAAGCCAATATTTCTAGTACCTGTTATAGTTTCTTTCAATCCAACTACAATGTTTTTGTTCAGAAATGTGCCTTTCTTTCTTGAAGAATTGGCACTGGATCAGCTTCCTAACACTAGCAAAGAACACTGGCTGACACCCTAACGAAGGTGCAACAGGAGAAACATCAGTCCTTCTGAAAAGTTCAACAAACTCAGCTCCGCTGCTGGCTCAGCAGTTAGGGGTAAATTTCTATTAATTCCCATTCCCCAGCAAGCATACCATGCCATCTGAAAATATGTCCCTGACATATTTGCACAGCCCTCAGGAACATATTGGTGGATGATACAGAGGGCATCTAGGGGAAGAGGAGATCCTCAAGATTCCCACAAACACACACACACACACCCCAGTGCAGCTTTAGTCTGGAACTCTTCTGAAGCACTGGTGTTATACCAGTGCTTTTCCTGTTGCACCAGTAGTTTATTGGTTAGCATGTCAGCCACTGTGATGGGAAAGAAAAAAACAGAAAAGTCCTAATTCAGACAAAAGGTCAATTGCCATACTGTTTACCACATTAGCTAGGCAGAGGCTTCTCCTGCCAAAAGGAACAGTAAGGAAATACAATCCCTCCATTCTAAACCCCCACCTCACCTTACCCTGCATCTGGTGTTCTGATCTAGACTGTCTTCTAACATGGTAGTTCTACTTTGTATACATGAGATAGATACTTTATTTACGGCCAATGGCCAAAACAATTGTATCCATGAGTACAGATCAGATAATACAGATCAGCTACTCTGATTTACTGCCCAAATATATAGCAAAGTGGCATATAAATATTGTTCAAGATACTTAAATAGAAAGGCTAAAGCTCTTAGTGTAAGTTAAATGACAAGAGCCAATACAAAATCATGTTATAATTTAGAAAAAGGCAAGCTCTGTGGTGCGAAGAGAATTTTAAGGTAGAAAGAAAGAAAAATAGAGAAATCAAGTGGACCCAAAATGTCAATGGACTGTTGAAAGAATGTTTGAAATGAAGAAGGTGTCCTGGAGACTTGGAAATATCTCCATTGCAGACTCATATCTCTTTTATACCACTTTAGCTGTCATGGCTTCCCTTGAAGCATCCTAAGAATTGTGCTTTGATGAAGGTACTGTGAATTAACCCCTGCTCACTTGGCAAAGAGGCACCTTTTAACATGGCAATTCTCTTTATTTAGCAGAGGGAGAGTAACTGGCCCTATCCACCCCCAGCATAGTTATTCCAGTGACTGTTGCTGGTGTCTATCTTATGTTTCTTTTTAGATTGTGAGCCCTGTGGGGACAGGGTTCCATCTTATTTATTTGTTATTTCTCTGTGTAAACTGCCCTGAGCCATTTTTGGAAGGGCAATGTAGAAATCAAATGAATGAATGAATGAATTTTGTTGGAGCTTTTTATTTATTGTGATTATACTAGCTTTTCAGTCAAGATTGATTCTTAAATCAGCTTATACTTTAAAATGATACAAAAATATAGTATAACTAGGAATATTTTGGTGGAGGCGGGAGCAAACCTTTCTGGACCAGGTGATACAACCGAGGTTTAAGGTCTTCCCTTTGGAGAACAGGGGAAAGAGGATGTCCAGGATATAAATGGGCTTAAGTATTGGCTGATGGTAAATATGACAACCCATAGAATCTGCCCTTCTGTGGATCTGCAGAGATTCCTTACCTCACTTCACATAACTACAGTTCCCAGGATCTCTGCAGAGACAGAATTATCGTTAAACAAGTTCAAGTCTGTATATAATTTATAAAGAAAGACACAGCACTCACTGTACATATGGTCATTCCACAGGGGTGCAGATTGTCCCTAAGCATTTGAGGAATCCCCCTATTTCACTGAACAACCCCCCAGACCTAATAACCCATACCTTCAATCCCCAAATCATATATATCCCCCTGAAAAGTATCTTTTCTCTCCCCCACAAAATGTTAAATAAGGAGTTGCTCCTCAGGCTTTCTCTCTGTCTACACCCCTGTCATTCCATGTACTATTGCACAAGTGGAGGCAGACTCTACTCAAATCTGACAGATTACAACACAGAGCATTTTGAAGACCTATGCTCTGGCAATACATGGGGCAAAGAAGCTATTCTTTTCTTAACGTTTTGCAGGTGCAAGCTTTCATCTCGTAGGGTTGTTTAGGGTTATGAGAGGGCTAGTACATGCCCCTTCTCCCTTGGATCTGAATTTGGAACCATCAGTTACCCATTGTGATGTTTTAAATGAATTATTTGTGGATCAATTTTCTCGTATTTGGGCCAACCTACTCAAAACCCACAATTATCGCAGAATCCACTCTTGGTTGGGATATGCAACAGCTGCAGCCTTACTTACCACGTATAGTTTGCATGTAATCTGCAGCTTCCTCAGTACTGGTTGGGCTAGCTTGGAGTTTCTATTCTCCTTCGTGTTCCTGTGTGTAAGTCAGCAAGTTCTGCACTGACCTCAACGTGTTTATCTCACAAGTAAAGTTGTCTTAAACCTTGCTCTGGTGTTTGTTCTGAAACCACGCGGACAGCTCACATTCTGCAACAGATTATGGGCCCAGACATCTTCAGAGCAACCCAGTATGCAGCCCAGAATGACCTTGAAGGGCAAACGACCTTGAAGCAGCCTTGAAAGAGCAGAAGCCACAAGGAGACCCTCTGAGAGGAAGCCTGCTGAATGCAAGTAAGCAAAGCTAGGATCCCCTCCCCCCCAAAAAAAGAAAGAAAAATGACTTGGAGCTCTGAATTTAAGCTCTCTGTGGGAAAGCTGGATAATGGAAATTATCAGCTATGGAAGTTTAAAGTAGAAATGCTTCTAACTCAGGATGACTTGTGGGAGGTTACTAACACAGACAGACCAGCAGCAAATCCCCAAGAATGGGATAGAAAGGACAGACAGGCACAGTCAACCATTAGTCTAGTACTGGAAGATGACCAATTGATTTACATAAGAAATCAGGCTACAGCAAAGAGCATGTGGAATACATTGAGAAATTTGCATGAAAGAACTGGTTTGAAAAGTCAATTATTCCTTTTGAGGAAGCTGTACAAAATGAGACTTGGGAAGGGAACAGAAATGCAAGGCCACATAAATGCCATGCTGGAAGTGGTGGCACAATTGCATGGAATTGGGAAAGACATAAAAGACAATCACATAGCAGCCGTATTACTCTCTAGCCTGCCTGATTCCTATGGTGCCCTCATTAATGCCCTTGAGACAAGGCCTGAGGAAGACCTGACACTGGAATTTGTGAGAAGCAGACTTCTGGATGAATTCCAGCGCAGAAAGAAAGTCATGGAGGACAGTATCAGTCAGAATGGAGAAACTTCACTGAAAACTGCAGGTGACAAGGCGCACAAGAAGGAAACAAGAGCATGTTTCTGGTGCAAGAAAAAGGGACATTTAAAGCAAGACTGCTCCATATGGAAGGCAGAACAAGAGAAACTACAACAGAAGTCTCCACAAGCACCTAAGCAAAAGGCAAAGGCTACAACTAGTGACACAGAACAATGGAGCAGATGCTTCAAAAACGCACAGTGTATTTCATCCCAGGGCTGGTGCATTGACTGTGGTGTAACTAGTCACATGACCAGCAATAGAAACTTTTTCACAGAACTGGACTTAAGCAATAAGGAAAAGATTTATCTTGCCGACAGAAGCAGTATAACTGCAGAGGGAATTGGACAAGGATTTGTAAACTGCACCAAGACAGATGGGGACATCCCTGCTATTCCAGTAAAAGATGTGCTACATGTTCCTGACTTGGAAGGTGGTCTCTGAACAGTTAAGGGAATGGCAACCAAAGGATTCACCATTAAGTTCCAGGACAATGAGTGCACAATCCAAGAGGGGACAAAAACCCTGGCCAGAGCAATTGCAGATGAACACAGGTATCGCTTAAGTACAGCAACGGAGCAGGTGAAGCTCACCACACATAAGCAACATGACAACTACATTCACCTATGGCATCAGCGTCCTGGCCATAGACACCCTGAACTGGCAAAACAGCACCTGACAAAAGACCTTGTGATGTCAGCCTGTCCAGTCACTATGAAGTGCGACTGCTGTATCAGAGCTACGGTTACAAGAGCAACAATTCCCAAAGCAAGCCAAACCAGAGCTTGAAAACCTCTTGATCTCATACAGAGTGATGTGTGGGGGCCAATGCAAGTACCAACACCTGGAGGCAACAGAAACATAGTGACCTTTAGAGATGACTTCTCAAGATATACAGTCACCTATCTCATAAAGCACAAGGATGAAATGTTAGAAAAGCTACAAGACTATGTATCCATGACAAGTTACAGATTCCCATGCAAGCCACTTATACTTCGGACTGACAATGGAGGCGAGTGCACAGGAAAGAAAATTGAGGACTTAAGAGCTCATGCAGTTAAGCATCACAAAACGTTGCCATGCACACCCAAAAAGAATGGAGTGGCAGAATGCAAAAATCGGCCCTTAATGGAAATGATTAGATGAACACTGACAGATTCCGGTCTACCTGAAAAATACTGAGGAGAAGCAGTAATCACAGCTACATATTTGCAAAACCAATCCTTCTCCATCATGGTGAAGAAAACCCCATATGAACTGTGGTAAGGAGAAAAACCCAGTATGGGACATTTTAAATTATTTGGGTGCAAAGCATACATATACATCCCAAAAGACAAACGTACCAAGCTGCAAAACAGGACAGTGAAAGGAATTCTAGTTGGCTAAAGCAAATGTTCCAAAGGATACAGAATTCTAGACTCAAACACAGATAAAGTGACTATTAGTAACAGAGTGACATTTGAGGAAAGCTTTGCTAATGATGTCATGACTTTACAAGAAACTACCACCCAAAGACACAGAAGAACTTTCTGGACAAACAGTTGAAGTTAATATACAACCAGCTGAAGTGCAGAGGCAAGCAGAATCAGCAGACGTTGAGCTAAGACAATCATCCAGGACAAACAAAGGTAAACCACCTCTCTGCCTGTCATATAAAGCAAGTACCAATTGGTTACCTGAACCATCATCCTGGGAAAAGAACCAGCAAATGCCAGAAGGGGAAGCCAACTAATGGGCTAAGGCAGCAGAAGAGGAAATGAAGTCCCTGCACAGCAAAAATACCTGGATTCTTACTCCGTTACCAGCAGATAGAAAGCTTATAGGCTGTAAGTGTGGACATTCAAGATTAAATATAATGAAGACAAAATTGAGTGGTACAAGGCTCAGCTTGTTGCTCACAAAAGTTTGGAGAGGACTATGATTAAATGTTCACCCCAGTTGTTAAATGCACAATTATTATTATTATTATTATTATTATTATTATTATTATTATTATTATTAATTTTTTATTGAATTTATATACTGCCTAGTATAAAAATCTCTAGGCGGTGCACATTAGGACATTACTAGGTGTTGCAGCTGGAAGAGGAATGTATGTCAAACACCTAGATGTTAAAACAGCCTTTTTGCATGGTGAGCTCAAAGAGGAAATCTATATGGAACAGTCACCTGGTTTCAAAAATACAGAAAGACCTGACTTTGTATGTAAGTTGCACAAGAGCATATATGGACTTAAACAGGCCGCAAGAACCTGGAATGCAAAAATAAATGAAGTACTCATAAATGAAAACTTCACCAGAAGTAAAGGAGATCCTTGCGTATACATGAAGAAAGTGGACAATCGATGGATCTTTCTTCTAGGGATGTGCATTTCGTTTCGGATACAAAACATTTTGTGCACAAAACAGGCCGTTTCAGCTGTTTTGTAGCCAAAACAAAACACCCAATGCTCAAAACAGAAAATTTTGTAGCCAAAACGAAACGTCCCTGTTTCGGATACAAAACGTTTTGTTGTTTCAGCTGTTTTGAAACTCCATTTTGCAATTGCAAAAAGTCTTTCTCCTTCAATCTCCATTTTGAGTTTTGACATCTGTTTGAATTTCCAGCCCTTCCAGCCCGCAGATTGGCCAGCGAAAGCATGGGCTGATCTGCTGGCAAATGCCTCCTTATTCCTTTTAAGCAAATGTAAGGGTAAATTTTACCCTCATTGTCTAGTGGGGCAGTGTGCATTTACCCTCATTGGCCAGTGGGGCAGTGTGCATTTCACTGTTGTTGTTTCACACTGTTGTGTATAGATCAATTGCATTTTGAGTGGGAGGGATGTGGATGTGCATGACCTTTGGAAATCTGCCTGATTTTTTCCAAAGCTCTGCTGTTGTTAATGTGTGATGTTGATGTTATTTGGGGTGGATTCGGGGCAGAAAGGGGGCTTTGGGGGCAGAAGAGTGGTTCAGGTGGTAGTGCCCCAATGGGTGCCTGCTGCCACCCAGATTCCAAAGGAATTGGGAAAAGGGCTGGTTTTTAAAGAATTTCTGAAGTTGACATGTCTTTGGGGCAGATTTGGGGCAGAAAAGGGGCCTGAGGGGCAAAACAGTGGGTTGGGTGGCAGTGCCCCAAGGGGTGCCTGCCACTTGCCCTATTCCAAAGGAATAGGGCAAAGGGCTGATTTCTTAGGAATTGTTGAAGTTTACGCTTCTTTAAGGTTCCCCCCCCCAGGGAATAAAGGAGGTTTCAGAAGACGCATAACTCCACCTTGGGGGCACTGGGGTAGCCAGGAGCGAGTGGTTGTATAGTGCACACAGGGTGCCAACCACCCCCTTGGGTTGCTGACCCATGGGGTGCTTGGTTCTGTTGTTTCTGAGGTGTTCTGAGTATAGATTCTCTGGTAGCATGTGAGATTTTCAGTGACAAACCATGAATCCACTCTCATATGCTACCAGAGAATCTGAATCTACACTCAAACATCTCAGAAACAACAGAACCCAGTACCCCATGGGTTAGCAACCCATGGGGGTGATTGGCACCATATGTGCTCTACACCACCACTTGTTCTGGGCCACCCTGGTGCCCCCCAAGTGCAGTTATGGGGCAGGAATTATGGAGGTCCATCATTCCCTATGGGGAAGAACTGTAAACTCCATTACTTTAAAAATCAGCCCTCTGCCCAATTCTTTTGAAATAATTCTGGCAGCTTCCTTGCCCCCACTTGGGACTACCACCCACCCTACCCTGCTCAGGGCCACCCCTTTCCCCCCAACATGAAGCTATACTTTTGCTGAAACCTCCATTCTTCCCTATGGGGAAAATCCTATACTTCAAAAATTCACCAAAAATCAGCTCTTTGCCCAATTCCTCTGAAATTTGGGTGGTAGTTTCCACGCATTGGGCAATACCACCCCCACCCACTAGTTTTTCCCCGGGGCCATTTTTCAAAATCCAAAACGTTTCAGATTCGGATTTTGCAATTTTGAACAAAGAACAAAATTGGGGTGTTTCGGATTGGCTGATTTCGAACAAAGAACAAAATGGGGGCGTTTTGGATTTGGGCCAAAAACAAAACAGGGGAAAAAACAAAATGCACAACCCTACTTTCTTCTGGTCTAAGTGGATGACCTACTCATATGTTTTGAACAAGAAGGGGATGACAGTGAAATAATGAAAGCATTAAATCAACAAGTTGAAACAAAAGATCTGAGAACCATAACACACTACTTGGAAATACAGCTAGAGAAAGAAGATGATGGGAGCTTTCTCCTTAGTCAAAGCTGCAAAATAGAAGACATAATAGAGAATGTTGGAATGAAAGATGCAAAGACATTAAGTACTCCCATGGAAACCAGTTACTTAAAGGAGAGCAAAGAACAGAGTACATTGTTGCCAAACAACCAACAACACAGAGAAGTAATTGGGAAATTGGTATACATTGCCACTGTCACACAACCCGACATTGCAGCAGCAATTGGGATTAGGGATGGGTCCGGACCGGTCCGGAGGCCATTGTAAAGGCCTCCGAACTGTCCGGACCGGTTCGGACATGGCCGGTCCAGTCCGGGTGGAGGGGGTTCCTTTAAGGGCGGGGAGGGTTTACTTACCCCTCCCGCCACTTGCCCCCCTCCAGCGCGCGTATTTACTGTAATAATTGGGGCGGCAGGATATTTCCCTGCTGCCCCTTTCCCTCTGCAATGCCGCCAGCCGCGCGAAGATCCTGTTGCTGGGACTCACGGTTTAAAAAGTAATCACTGCTGCTGCCCAGTGCCCATGGTAAAGCCAAAGGAGAAGAAGCCGGCACAGCACCGAGCCGGCCTCCACTCCGGCACCTCTCCGCCCGGCGGCTCCCCCATCCTGAGCCGCCACCGCCCAGCAGCCACTGAGTGAGAGAACAGCTCCGCCAGGGAGGATGCGCCGACGTGCCCAGTCCACCCTCACTTCCGGCTTGCATGCGACTTCCCCCCACATACAGAGTGGCTGCCACTCTGTATGTGGGGGGAAGTCGCATGGAAGCCGGAAGTGAGGGTGGACTGGGCGCCGCGGTGCGTCGGCGCGTCCTCCCTGGCGGAGCTATCCCTGTGGAAAGTGGATGAGCATAAAAGTCTTTAGTGCAACCACAGTACTGTAGAATTAAATATACATATTTTATTTTTTAAAACATATTTATATCCTGACCCTCCAGGGCAGTACTGCTCAGAGCAGCTTACAAAACAGCAAAAAGCAGATAAGACAATACACAATATAAAGTTAACAACAGGATAAAGTTATAAATACCAGGTTAAAGTTATAAATACCATCTTCCACTTTATGATTTCTAAGTTAGGGCTGTCTTTTCACAAGGAACATTTTTGTACCACAGTACAAAACTTGGTCTTCAGGCATAAGAAATACAACACATTAATTTTATTGGACCAATTTATTTCATTTACAAGATTTATATATCATTTTTTCAGAAATGTCAAAGTGACAACTTGCTATAGAACTATTCAAGTTTTCCAATTACATAAATACCTTCTAAGGCATTTGTTATAGTTTTGTGTGCTCTGTAAAAGTGATTTCTCCCCCTCTTTTTGATAATAAAGCATGGAAGAAAGAAAAATCAGAAGTGGAAGCTAGTATGAAACACAAAATAAAAGAACTAGTGGGCAGCCTTGCTATTCTTCCCTGTATGGTGCATTAAGTGTATTATATATCAAAATATTAAGAGGATTTCTTTTTCCCCTTTTTAAACCTCACTGTTATTGAACTTGGAACCTTTAATGGTGAGCAAAGCAGTGTTTTTCTTTAATATAATTCTACTATTGATTTCTTCATTCATTTAATCTGAATTATTCTGACAGTTTTTTAAAAAGATACATTACCTTGATGAAAGATGCAATATTTTTCATGCCAGGAAGACAAGGCAGATAGTCTTGCCTACTATAAGATGTAACAGAATACTAAACTGCAGCTTCATAGCATCTGTAAATAGGGCATTATATTAAGCATGCATTTACCAGCATATGTACCACAGCTCTGAGGTCGTTTATCTCAAGAAATGGACGCAGCTGGTGTATCAGCCGAAGCTCCCCTGGCCACTGCCTCGACCTGGGACACCAGGGAGAGGGTTGGATACAGAAACACGCCCAGACTGCGTACCTGTTCCTTCTGGGGAAGTGTGACCCCATCCAAAACAGGCAGATCAAACTTGCCTCCCAAGTTTCGACCCCACACAACGAATACCTCTCTCTTATCTGGATTCAGTCTCAGTTTGTTATCCCTCATCCAGACCATCACCACCTCCAGGCAGGCATTTAAGGAGGCATTTATGCCCTCTCCCGATGATGTTGACATGGAGAGATAGATTTGGGTGTCATCAGCATACTGATAGCACCCTACACCAAATCTCCTGATGATATTTCCCAACTCTTTCATTTCATTGTTAAACAACTTAGGAGACCAGTTGAATATAAGCTGAATAAATAAGGGGAAGGTATACAGCCTTGTCTTACTTCTTTGCTGAAACAGAACCAGTCTGTTTCACCATGTTCTGTCTGGACTGTGGCTTCCTGTCCTGTCTATAGGTTTCTCATGAGAACAATGAGATGTTCTGGGATGCCCATTTTCCTAGGAATATTCCACAACTTGACATGGTAAATGCAATTAAACAATTAATATTCCTGATTCCACTCCACTTTCCTTTCCTGCTTTTCCAGCCTGATTGGTTCTCCTGGTGTCTTGTGCTCCTTCCCTGCTCAGCACTTGAATGTAATTGCAGAGCAAGGCAGCTGGCTGTTGGGCTTGTTGTCTTCTTCAGAGAAGGAAAGTAAAAACGTTTTTTAAAAACCAACCCTTGTGTGTTTGTTTTTTAGTGTGTGATTTGTTCCCCTTGCTTAAACCACTGTGTTTCTCTTTAGGGATTGCAAACAGGTCTGGGGGTTCGTGGTTCGGGTTTGGGGGTTCGACGGTTTGACCCCCGAACCAAACTACTCTCCGTTTGGTCCGGACATGGAAATGTTTACCTTAAAAATGCTTCTTGGGTTGGCGGGGCTGTGTGCGGAGGTTCCCCCTCCCCCCACCAGCCTTCAAATTGCCCCCCTCAGGCTTTTTCGGCCCATTTGGGCCTTCCCGAAAATGGTGGTCACTGCGCATGTGCAGATGGCCTCTCGTGAGGCCTGGGATGGCCCATGGCCTTGCAGAGGCCATTTGCACATTTGCAGCGGCCATTTTTGGCAGCCATGTTATTTATTTATTTATTTATTTTGAAAATGGCTGCCATGCATGCGCAAATGACCTTTGCGAGGCCATGGGCCATGCCAGGCCTTGCAAGAGGCCATTTGTGCATGCACAGCGGCCACCATTTTGGCCACCACACCATTTGATGATGGCCCGAACAGGCCGGAAAATGGGCCGAAAAGGCTCGAGGGGGGCATTTTGAAGGCTGGCTGGAGGAGGGGGGACCTCCGTGCACCCCCCCCCAACCAACCTGAGGAGCATTTTTAAGGTAATATTTTTAAAAAACTTTTAAAATTTCACAAATCCCACCCCCCAGACGGAACCAAACCGGCGGGGGTTTGAGGGGTGCCAGACCAAACTGGCCCAGTTGGATTCAAGGCCTGTTTGGCCTTGAATCCAACCAGGCCAGCCGGTTGTGTGCACATCCCTATTTCGCTTCTTCCACTATGAATCGTGTGTATGTGTGTGTGCGCATGTGAGAGAAGTCTCACTCAGTTTGTGTGAGAGTGAATTTTAAACTCCCCATGCCAACAATATGCCTCCTTGTGAGGAAATTAGTACAAAAGTATTAAAAGCTTTTAAAAGAACTAGCTGAACATGCACAGAGCATCTGTGTGCTAGGACTTTGTTGCTCTCCTCCCCCCCACCACAGCCCCTGCTTTATTGTTCAGTGTCAGCCACCTACTCTTAGATGCCCCCTCCCCACCACTGCCCCCTCCCTGCCACTGCCCCCTCCCCTCCCCGCTGCTCATTTGCTCACTTGCCCCTCTTTGCCACTCGCTCGCTCACCCCCTGGTCACCCGGTCACTCACCCCTCCCTGCCACTTGCTCTCTCACTCACCCCCTCCCTGCTGATTTCCTGCCCCCCACTTGCTTGCTTGCCCACCCCTCCCCACTCACTCCCCCTCCCCTTCCCCACCACTTGCTAACTCGCTCATCCCTACCCGCTTCTCTTCCCTATCTGCGTATGGAATCTTACTGCCCTGTCACCACGGTGCTTCTGCTCTGTTACCTCCAACTGGTAAAGCACTGTGTGGGTGGGGCTTGCCACATATGACCTTGGCATATTATAGATAGATAGATGGGCGGGATGCTCTGACAAAATGGATCTTTGTTGTTGTTATTGTTCCTGCCTCTTGTTTCTGAAGATACTAAACTACTTATAGCCAGAGGCGTATCTAGGGAAAATAGCGCCTTGGGCAAGCACTGTCCAAACTTCTGACACCCATCTTTCAGATAACTTTACCATAATATCAGCTCAAAAACACAAGTCAAGCTCGTTAATCTTTCAATATTTCAAAAACTATTTAGCAGTGGACGTAGCCAGACCAAAAAATGCTGGAAAACTACAAATTTCATTATGCTGGGGCTCATGAAATACCCAAATACTATGTGGAGGTGTACTTGGAAAACTAATCAGAAGTGCCTGTCTAATGCTCTGCTATGCATTGTAGCATCACTATTACATAAGTTTTAAAAATAAATGGAGAATTTGACTTTTCCCAGATACTCTGATATAATTAAAGGATATACAGAGTAAACTGTGTCACTGCTTGGAATATCTATATATTTAATTCTCTTAGCCGGCATGCCTGTCCTCCTGGATTTGGTGGTGGAACTCTCGCACACATTGCTAGAGTTCCAGCCTTGGGCAAACTTGAAGAGAAATTAAAAACGGAGGTGGCGGCAACAGTGGCAGCGGGCCGCAAAACGGCCAGAGGAGGTGGTGGTGGTCCTGGGTTAGGAGGTGGCAGTGGCCTCGGCTGGCCGCTGGGAGGTGGCGGCGGCGGCAGCCTTGGCTGGACTCTGGGAGGTGCTGGTGGCAGGACAACCTGGCCCGTTTCGGGTAAGGAGGAGGCAGCGGTGGCCTGGCCTGGCCTGGCCACTGGGAGCAGGAGGCAGCGATGGGACAGTCAGGTGAGGGGAGAGGAGGAGAGCCGGCGAGACAGAAAGGGGGTGGGGGATTGAATGGGACAGCCTGTGGTGAATGTGGGGAAGGGGGAGAGGGGAAAAGAGAGTGGGTCAGAGGGAGGGGAGGGGGAAAGAGAGGGGGAGGGGCAGGAGGGAGGGGGGCAAGAGAGAGTGGGACAGGAGTGGGGGACAGCTGGCCCCAAAGAGCGCACAGATGCTCTGTGCAGGTTGGATAGTATTCTAGTATTTCAGAAAGACAGTTAAAATGAGAGAAAGAGAGCAAGAAACTCCCTTGCTTAGTATTAATACTAAGGATTAATACTAAGGATTAATAATACTTAATATTTAAGTATACTTAATACTTAATACTAAGGATTTCACACTGATTCAAAGACAAACTCACCATTAATAGCCATATTATTAAGACATCACATTTAACTCACTTATCACAAGAAGCAAAGTAAGAGCAAATGAATACAATCCTAGCTCATAAGCTTCAGCTCAGTATTCACAAGCCCTGATTTTCTGTACATAGTGCCAAACTGAATATGTGTGCAGTGACATATATATATATATATATATATATATATATATATATATATATATATATAAATGTTTTTACCTGTAGCCCTTTGGGGGGCTTCCTAAAGGCTGGGGGGGGTGTTCTGCAAAGGTTCCCCCTCCCACTGCTGGCCTCTGGGCCTCACAGGGACCATTTGAGCATGTGCGGTGGCCATTTTTTTCCAGTGGCCATTTTTAATTTTTTTTTATTTTAAAAATGGTGCCCCCCCTTCAAGTGGCACCCGGGGCACGTGCCCTGCCTGCCCCACCCTAAATACGCCCCTTATAGCTCTAATCTGGACAGTGTGTGGGGGTCCCCCCCTTATTAAAAATATGTATATGCTGTTTTAGCAACAAAGTTAATTCATTTTTAACACTCCCTTGACATTCTGCTGTCCTGTAAGAGATCAAACGGGGCTTCTTGCTGCTGTGATGGGTGTAAAAAGTACTATTTGATTTTGCTGCTGAGTTTACATGCTTAGGATTGGAGGCATGTGGCTAAAAGTCAACATATACAGATATTGTATTATGATACACATCCTGCTCTTCCTCCGAAAAGTTCATGGTAGTGTACATATTCTTTCTCCCCACTTTTATCCTCACAACAATCCTGTGAGGAAGGTTTGGAGGAGGGAGAGGGAGGGAGAGAGAGCGCATCTCACCTAATGTCCCACAGTGAGTTTCATGACTGAATGGGGAACACAAATCCCCCAATCCTAGTTTTAACACACTAATCACTACACCACATTGGTTCTCAACTGTGTGTGTAATGATTGCAGGAGAAATCTGATACAGGAAAAAAAGGAGATTCATTTTTAGCGGTGAAGCAAACTTGTGGGGAGGAGTGTGTTGGATACCTTTAAGAGAAAATGACAGATTTCTGGAATGCTCTCCTGGTGGCTATTCGCTCTTTGGTCTCTATCACAGTTTTTAGAAAGCATGTGAAATCGTGACTTTTTACCCAGGCTTTTTATATAATTGTCTCTACTGCTGCTTCTTTGTATTCTGTATGGTTATATTATGCTTGTCTTTTAAATATTTTAAATCATATATATGTTTTTATATTTTAGCTTAATATTTTAATTGTGTAATTTTTATAGTCTTGTTTTAATTTTTGTGTGAACTGCCTTGGGATTGTTTTAATGAAAGGTGGTACATAAATTTAACAATTAAAAAAGAGATTAAAGGGTTTAATTATCAAAATTTGGGGAGGCTGTGGGCCCCAGCCCTGGATCTTTTAAGTACCTAGCAATACCTCTGCAAGGGAGAGAAGCGGGGAGAGTGGCAGGATTGTCAATGAAAAATCTGAGATCGGCAGATTAGAATTTCTTCTAATAATAATAAGAATTTTTTAAAATAAATATTTCCCTGAGTATATTTAGGTGTAAAAAGTAGTGAATTCAGCTAATTTAAGTGGCAGGGCAAGTGGGGAGAAAAGGAACATATGAAAGAGAGAGGTGGGGAGGAGGAGGAGGAGGAGGAGGAGAGTGTGAGGCAACAAAAGGTGGTGCAAGGCTATTTGTGGATTCCCAGTGGTGCATCGGAATCCAATCCGGCTCTCTCCCACATCTGAGTTTGACATCCCTGGTATAGTGCATTTGCAAGAGAAATAAAATCCAAGCCCCAATATTTTTATATGTAAAAAAAAATCCTTTATGAAAAACAAATTCCTGTTTGACCCCCTCTAATTTTCTGCTGGAGTTGCCCCTGAATATTGAAATGGTCCTGATACATGAGCAATAGGGATTTATCACTGATCAACTTTTCTTTTTTCACAGCATCTACCCAAGCTTTCTGTTGCTTCTTTTCTGCAGGTACATGCACACACATTTTTTACAGTATGCATTTTGTTGTGCTTTTGCATATACACCACTTGTACCTTCTGGGTTTTTCAAAATCATATTTGTTTTGGGTTGGATTATTACAGGAAACTTCATACTCCATACTCATTGTGACCGTGCCTCAAAGAAAGACAGCAGCTGTGATGTCACAGCACAGCCAATATGATTGCTGCTGTTTGTGGGGGCATGGCCAAATAGGAATTTTGAGCCTTGATTTCAGCTGCATATGAACAGAATTCAACAGCAATAACAACAAAACCACATCAGGAGGCTTTATAGACAGGGCTTGTACCCTGAATCTCCTTCAGAAGAGAGAGTGTGTGTTCACACTCCAGTCAAACATACCCTGAAGTCCCCTCGAGATTCTTGGACCCACTCCACACACAAATCGGTCTTTGTCTTGCGAATTCTAGCTTATCTCGATGTATTTCCGGGTTTTTAAAATGCTGGTTTTAAGCTACTTTTTCTTAAAACACCAGAACAAATAGGGAGAGGCTCTGACATAGAATCATTAGCATGATAGGAGGGATACTCTCTTTAGAAATGCAGATATAGCTCTTCAGTAATCTCTCCCACAACCATTGGCTAGAAGGAAAACATGGAGGCACGCAATCATGAACTTGCCAAAATTAAACCTCATAACAGAGAGGAGGGGATGCTTCCCTCAGTGCCGCAAGTCTATTTCGAAGTGGCTTCAATCAACATTTAACCCACAGCATGAAGCCATGTGCAAATAACTCCCAGGTGACTTGTAATCATTTTGTGTGGAAAACTGAATAAGATATTTTTCGAAGACTTCTCCATTATGACAAGGTTATCTGAACCAGATGAGTTTGTTTAGTTCTGTTATCTCATCCTGAACATGGGTTAGTAACCATGGACACCAATGGCAACAGCAGGTTGCTGAGGAGGTGGGGCATAGCCCTGAACTATACCTTCCCATCTTACTGGAGAACAAATGTTTGCAGTGGTGGCAGAAAAGAGAAGCCATTGCCATGTTTCCCCCATTGAACAACAGGCTCATGCCAATGCCGAGTTTGCCCTGCAGCCCCTCCTCCCCATCACCCCATTGAAGTGTCTCAAACTGGCCCCTGCACATCACAGTCATCCTACAAATGGCCAATGGGGTTGATTTGATAATCAGTCCAAGAATGGAATTTACCATCTTTATAGCTCCATCATATTAGCTATCTTTACAGGATTGTGCCTGCTGATCCTAACTTCCACACATGCAACAGAAGGTCGTCTGAGCAGAACTTGTGCACACACACTTACATGTACAGGTACTTACATGTACGTACTCTGTACACATTATTAGAGATTCTTCCTTTTACAGGATTCCCAATCATATAGAAACAGCCTACACGTGAACAGCCTATACATACTTAGGTCAATAGATCTCACAATCCCCCTCTCCCATATTCATCTGAATGTGTGAACAGTGCGCTATTGGCAACTCATATTCATTCTCTTATCTCTTTGGTCATTTCCAGTTCTAGTCACACAAAAACTTATTGCTTATCTTTAAATATATGACTTGTTACAATAATGGTTGGATTTCATTCCATTTATATTACTCCAGCTCATGAAGTCATCCCATTCACCCAGCACAATTTTTCAGCCCTCTGCTTTATTAAGCACATTTCATGAGCACTCCAAATTCCTTCAACTTGATTGTTCAAAACTCTGTAAATCACCATCCAGCCCCATACCTATGTTACTTTATCTAGGTATACTCTGGTCAACTCCCAAGCTATTTATCTCAATTAAATTGTTCTGTGTTGATTAAAACTTACCTTCAAAAGGCTATCTATTAAAAAAACACCCTACTTTCTTACAAATATATGTAATGTAAGTTGTGTCCATACAGTGGAAAAGAAACACCCTCAGTATCAAGGTAGAAATTAATGTAATCAGAATTATTAGATAAGAACAGCATGCAGCAAGATCTTATTCTTGTGTCATTCATTTACTGATGATAGGTTTTACAGAACTAACAGAATGGATTTAAAGTATTAAATATTAAGATTGCAGCTCAGTAGTCGACTACTGAAAACCATTTTTGACATCAAATGAATGATCTTTGCTCTGGCTATTCTTAAATGGCACAACCAGAAAATATAAGCTCTCACATTCCAGCTAAGCAGAATGTGTACCCTTTAATCATCCTTTAACTTGACCACGTCCATGTTCTAAGATGGCAAGAGGGGGGCATCTATTCTGCACATTCTTGGACTAATATAGCACAAAACAGCAGGGTTTAGCTGGATGTTCCAGCTGATCAGGAAGTAATGTGGTGGAAGTGTAAAAAGCCTGCTTTACATCAATCTCCATGTGTTAAGGCTGCACGGGATGGTATTCTTTCAATGAAAGAGAAAATGCAAATTAAAGGATGCTATCCATTTGAATAGTTTTCTCTCTCTCTATTGTTACCTTGTTATGTCCTGCTGAGACATGGAATAAGAAATCTGTATGGATGTGAATTTGGTGACATGCTTTTCTTACGTCAGTTCAGAAATCAGTAAATCTGGAATGCTTTTCCTATATCCTTTCAAAATGTATTCATTATTCTGGATTACAGATTCTCACATTGAATATACAATACTAGATCCAACTACAGTTTGCTGAAATGATCCTATTTTGCAAAATTTGGTACAGAACTTACAGCAGTGAGAGTCCAAGACACAAGTATGTATGCATCTCAAAGGCTGCACAGAATGTTCAGTGTTCGAGATTTTCCAGTTCTGTGTAACTTGTGAATCTGTTCTCACCTCTCCAGAGAAGTTTGACCTCTTGGATATTCCAGGTCTATCTTACTGCCTGGGCGGTTTCATTATTGATAACGTAATTATCAGCAGAGTCATATTACTTCACCTGGAACATTTTCAACCATTTATCACAATGTTGATCTTTATTTTAAACATAAAATCGGGCAATCATTTATGTCTCCGATGTTCTTTGTATTTACTCAAGAATATTTAACAGTAGACAAAAGGTGACTTATTCATTATTCATACCGAACAAGGCAAGTATGGCAATTTGAAAAGCCTGACATTTGAGCTTTTTGCCAACACTAGCAAAATTATATCCTTCCTATTGTAAATCAATGAAGTAGAATCATTGTGCACAAAAGAATTAAATTGCCTTGTCACTTTAATAAGGCCACCTTATATACACCCTTCAGCCAGTGCCATTGTGCAAAGAAAGGGTGCATCCTTTGCCTCAGCTGCCTTAGATCTCAGTGGGCTTTCCAATTAAATAAACATCCTCTTAGTCTTTTGCTCCACTCTGCCTCTCAATAAAGAGAAAGAGCGATGTCAGAATGTCATTGGCAAAAGGCCGTGCTATCAATGGCACACACACGATCAACGTGAATTAACACTCCCCACCTCACCTCCCAAACAGCCTATTATTCGTTACAAAATGTGTGAGAGAAGCATTCAAAAAAGATCCAAAAAAGAGTTTGGCCCTTTGGTTTAGATGAAGAACAAGACAGGACAATAGTACAAATACTAGTATCCTGTGCAGGCAATGTGTATGATGAAAAGTACCACTAAAGCACCAACTAGATTACAAGTGGCATGAGCAAGAACGGGAACAATTTTGATATTTCACTCCCTGTGTTTCTATTATTACAATCGGAACTGGTTTTTGTTTTGTCAGTCCATACTCCTTCAATACTTTTCTCTCTTATAAACCTTTTACTTGGAATTTCCATTACAGTATTTAAAATAAAGGCTATTTATTAATATTATTTCTTGTTTACACAGTCAGACAGGTGTTATTGACTGGTTTGTTTTATCCAGACATCGAGTCCTTCCCAAGGACCTGGGATGCCAGAATTTTATTGTCAATTGTTATAGATATCGTCGCAGAATATAGGCTGTTCCCAGTAAAGCTGCTTTTTGTAACTGGCTGATGGTGATTTCTGTGGCCCCTATGGTGTTGAGGTGCTCTTCAGGGTCTTTTGGAACTGCACCCAGGGCGCCAATTACCACTGGGATTATTTGGGTCTTTTTCTGCCACAGCCTTTCAATTTCAATTTGTAGATCTTTGTATTTGGTGATTTTTTCTATTTCTTTTTCTTCTATTCTGCTATCCCCTGGTATTGCTATGTCGATTATTTTGACTTGTTTTTCTTTCTTCTCAACTACAGTTATATCTGGTGTATTGTGTGGCAGATGTTTGTCTGTTTGTAGTCGGAAGTCCCATAATATTTTTACATCTTCATTTTCTTCAACTTTTTCAATTTTATGGTCCCACCAATGTTTGGCTACAGGTAGCTTGTATTTTTTTGCAGATGTTCCCGTGTATCATCCCTGCTACTTTGTCATGCCTTTGTTTGTAGTCAGTCTGTGCGATCTTTTCACAACAGCTGATTAGGTGGTCCACGGTTTCATCTGCTTCTTTACAAAGGCGGCACTTGCTGTTTGTGGTGGATTTTTCTACTTTTGCTCTTATTGCATTTGTTCTTAGTGCCTGTTCTTGTGCAGCCAGTATTAAACCCTCTGTTTCTTTCTTCAAGTTGCCATTCTTAAGCCATTGCCAGGTCTTGGTGATGTCTGATTTTCCACTTATATTGTGCAAATATTGACCATGCAGTGGCTTCTTTTTCCATTTTTCTGCTCGGTTCTTGACTTGTTCTTTCTTGTAGGCCTGCTTTCTTTCATTGGTGTTGATTAGTTTCTCATTATTGACCATATGAAGTGCATCTTCTTCACTGTCCTTTATATATTCTGCAAGGCCTCTTTTCTCCTCCTCTACTATTTGATGGACTTGCAGCATTCCTCTTCCACCTGAGCTGCCAGGGAGGTATAGCCTATCGACATCACTGCGGGGGTGCAGAGCATGATTGATGGTCATGATTTTCCTGGTCTTACGATCTAGCGTCTCTAGCTCTGCCTGGGTCCAGTCTGTTATTCCTGCAGTGTATCTGATAACAGGTATAGCCCAGGTGTTTATGGCTTGTATGGTGTTCCCGCCATTGAGTTTGGACTTGAGGATTTTTCTAACTCTCCTGATGTATTCACTTCCAATTTTTCTTTTAACTTCAGTGTGTGTGATGTTATCCGCCTGGAGTATGCCGAAGTATTTGTAAGGTTCTTTCTCTTCCAGGTTCTTGATGTTACTTCCATTGGGCAGTTCTATTTCTTCTGTTTTTCTTATTTTCCCTCTGTTCATTATTAATGCAGCACACTTGTCTAGTCCAAACTCCATTGCTATATCTCTACTGAATATACGGACAGTGTTTAGCAGTGATTCGATTTCTGACTGGGACTTTAGATACAACTTCAGATCGTCCATGTACAGCAGATGGTTGATTTTACTTGATGTTTTAGATGCTTGGTATCCAAGGCCTGTTTTGTTGAGTATTTGTGAAAGTGGGGTCATGGCGATTACAAACAACAGAGGGGATAGTGAGTCCCCTTGGAAAATGCCTCTTCTAATGCTAACCTGTCCAAGTGTCTCACCATTGATTGTTAACTGTGTACTCCACATGCTCATTGCTTTTTTAAATAAATATCTGAATGTTTTTGCTGACACCAGTTGTTTCTAAACATTTTAATATCCATGTGTGAGGCAATGAATCGAAGACTTTCTTGTAGTCAATCCATGCAACACTTAGATTTCTTTTTCTTCTCTTGCAGTTTTCTAAAATCATTTTGTCAATCAGCAGCTGGTCTTTTGTGCCTCTGGTGTTCGGGCAATTTCCTTTCTGTTCAACTGGAAGCTGTTTGTTAGTTAATAAGTGTTGCATCACTTCATCTGCTCTTATTCCAGTTAATAATTTGAACATGGTTGGCAGGCAGGTGATCGGTCTATAATTACTTGGAACTGCACCTTTTGCTGGGTCTTTCATGATGAGATGAGTTTTCCCAGTTGTTAGCCATTGTTCAATATCACCTCCTTGCAAAATGTGATTGAACTGTTTTGATAGTTGTTTATGAAGGCTTGTTAGGTGTTTAAGCCAAAAGCCATGCAGTTCATCGTCGCCTGGAGCAGTCCAATTTTTAATTTTCTTTGCTCTTTCACTTATGAATTCTGGTGTTATTATTAGATCTTACATTTGCTGGTTACATTTTTTGACCTCTTTTGTCCAGCCTGCTTTTTTATTATAATCTTTTGGATTGTCCCATAATTTCCCCCAGAATTGCACTGCTTCTTCTTTATTTTGTGTTTCCATGTTTCTTGCAGTTTCTCCTTCTATGCTTTGGTAGAAACGTCTCTGATTCGACTGGAATTGGAGATTCTGCCTGTGTTGTGTAGTTCTGGCTTCATATCTTCTAATCTTCTTTGACACTGCTGTTATTTGCTGCTGTATTATTTCCAGGACTTCTCTAATTTTCCTTGAATCTAGGTGGTATTTTTGGATCAGATACTGTTTGGTGTTTTTATTCTTCAGCTTCTTGTCTTTCATATCTTTCAATTTACTAGCATCTGATCTAAGCCTGGAGATTTTATTTTCTAATCTAATCTTCCATTTAGGTGATGTACTACTTTCTTTTTTGACAGGTCCATTGATCTTATATCCGAGCTCTTGTGTTGTTATTGTTGCTGCACTGTACATTAGTTGGTTTGTTTCTTGCAAATTCTTGGTTGTTATTTCTGCAAGTGCAGCATTGACATCTTTTAATACCTGAGCGGGTTGTTTTTTGGCAACTGTTTTTAGAGCTGGAAGTCGAACCCTGGTGGTTGTTTGGTTCATGTGCTCATTTATTTTTTGCTTTAGTTCTTGTTGCTTTTCTGTTAAACGGCATTTGGGTTTTTAAGGTGAAGGCAAAGGAGAGGTTGCCTGGTTTTGATTTTGAAACAGTTCAGCAACAGTGGTATCCTCTATTTCCAAGACCTCCTCCACCTGCGCCTGAGCAACTGCTTCAGTTGGTGGTAATTCTTCTTCCATATCTTGAGCCTGTGTTGCTCTTTGCAGTTCTTCCAGCTCAACTCCTGTGAATACTTTATTTCTTATTATGAATCTTCTCTGGTCTGCTAGCCTTTGTTCTGTGATTTCTGTATCTGGATGCTTCTCTTTCCAAATTTGGTACATTCTTTTGAAATAACCTCTTCTAGTTGGACTAGACTTGTAATAGCAGATCATTATTTCCTTGTTGGCATTTTTCATATATTTTTTTCAGTTAAGCGATGTTTCTTCCAGTAACTTTGCTGTCTTCAGCCCTGGTTGCTCAACTGAAGATCCTGAGTCCTGTTGCCCACTTGCCACCAGATGTCCAGGGACTCCAGCACCTGGCGTGGTCCTTGTTGACCCGGGCGACGACCGATCCAGTATAGATTTATTAAAGTTACGTCTCACCATATTGTTGATGGGAGAGGCACTCTTTGTCTGGCTCCTCTGGTGAGACCTGTCCAGTATGGTTGGACCTCTGGCATAGCTCTCACCTTCCTCAGAGCACACAAGCCCCACAACCACGCCAAGGTAGTGCCTCACTGGAGGAGGATGATGATGATGATGATGATGATGATGATGATGATGATGATTAAAACTTTTATACCGCCCTTCCAAAAGGCTCAGGGCGGTTTACATTAAAACACCATTAAAATCAGTTAATAATTAAAACAAAAATTATAAAGCATAAAACAATGATTAACAATTAAAAACATCATAAGACAACAAATAATCAGAACAATTTAAAAACAAGTTTTAAAAAGCTGGGAAAGTCTGGTGGAAGAGATGTGTTTTCAGGTGTTTTCTGAAAATTGCCAGAGATGGGGAGGATCGTATCTCAGCAGGGAGCGAATTCCACAATCTCAGGGCAGCGACTGAGAAGGCCTGTCTCTGTGTAGCCACCAAATGAGTTGGTGGCAACTGGAGACGGACCTCCTCTAGTGACCTCAACGGCCAGTGGGGCTCATAGTGAAGAAGACGCTCTCTTAAATACCCAGGGCCTAAGCCGTTTAGGGCTTTATAAGTTATAACTAGCACTTTGTATCTTGCCCGGAAACCTACTGGCAGCCAGTGTAACTCCATCAGCAAAGGAGTAATGTGGTCTCTCCGAGATGACCCAGAGATCAACCTGGTTGCCGCATTCTGGACCAACTGAAGTTTCTGGACTACGTACAAAGGCAGCCCCACGTAGAGCGCATTACAGAAGTCCATTCTGGAGGTTACCAACAAATGTACCACTGTTTTGAGGTCATTGATCTCGAGAAACGGGCGCAGCTGGCATATCAGCCGGAGCTTAAAGAAAGCACCCCTGGCCACTGCCTCAACCTGAGAAACCAAGGAGAGATGTTGATCCAGAAGTACTCCCAGACTGCGAACCTGTTCCTTTTGGGGAAGTGTGACCCCGTCTAGAACAGACAGATCAAAATCATCTCTGGTGTTCCGACCCCACACAATAAGTACCTCTGTCTTATCTGGATTCAGCTTCAGTTTATTCTCCCTCATCCAGCCCATTACTGCTTCCAGGCAGGCATCTAGGGAGGATATGCCAACTCCTGAAGAAGTTGACATGGAGAAGTAGATCTGGGTGTCATCAGCATACTGGTAACACCCAGCGCCAAATCCCCTGATGATCTTTCCCAGCGGTTTCATGTAGATGTTAAAAAGCATTGGGGAACACCATACTTAAGCTCAGATTTTGAAGAGCAACCATCTCCAATCGACACCATCTGGAATCTGTCCGAGAGGTAGGATCGGAACCACTGTAAAACAGTGCCTCCCACCCCCAACCCCCTCAGACATTCCAGAAGGATACTATGGTCGATAGTATCGAAAGCCACCGAGAGATCCAAGAGGACCAACAGAGTCACACTTCCTCTGTCAATTCCCAATTGGAGATCATCCATCAGGCCGACAAAGGCAGTCTCCACCCCATAGCCCGCCTGAAAACCAGTTTGAAATGGGTCTAGATAATCAGTTTCCTCCAAGACCGCCTGGAGCTGAGAGGCCACCACCCTCTCAGTTACTTTGCCCAGCCATGGGAGATTGGAAACTGGCCTATAATTGCTCAACTCTGAGGGATCCAACACAGGCTTCTTTAGAAGAGGTTTAATAACTGCCTCCTTAAGACAAGGAGGCATCCTGCCCTCCCTCAGAGAAGCATTTATGATTTCTGCCAGGCCGCCTACAGCAGCCTCCCTGCTAGATAGAACAAGCCATGTTGGACAAGGATTAAGAGGACAAGTGGTAGGCCTCACCGCTCCAAGCAGCTTGTCCACATCATCAGGAGTCACAAACTGAAATTGATCCAGTCAAAATTTAGTGCCTTAGAATCAGCTCCCTTCTGGTCCCTTGCTTCCAATGCACACTGGCATGCATGGAGCAAAAGCATATGCTTAAAGTACTTTTCCCAGTCATTTTTTAAATTAAATTGGGGGAATACATTAGTAGTCTCATTGTGGGGTGGGGGCTTGAGTACTATTTCACAGCGTGTGCACACCATTCCAGCATTAAAATTCTTTAATGTTTCAATATTTTGTATTGTTTTGATAGTTTCCTCAAATATATGTGGCAGCATACAAGAAGATGGGAAGGAGGGAGAAAAGCAAGAGTGTGGTAAGGAGCTATGAATTGTCTCAATACTACCAACATTCCAAGTTTGAGTCAGAAAATCTTAATGCCAAATGACCTTTTTCTGAAGGGTATTTTGAGGAGACGAAGCAAAAGGATCATTTCTATAATATGGTTACCATGGTGATCAGCCCTTTTAAAAGATCGGGGGTGGGGAGAGAATTGATGTACATTTGCAATCAACTAGTGACTATAACAACAAATGGGCTTGATAAAGCAACACTTTGAATTTATTTCTAAGCAAAAAAAGATACTGTGCTTGAGATACCAGAAAAGAAAAGAATATATTCAAAAAGGTAGACAAAAGAGACCTTTGGTAACTATTTATGACAGCATTTTGCTTTTAAAAAATGTACTTATAGCTGCCAGGTTTCTTTCTAAGTATGGTTTTGCCATACATACCATTATAACGAAGCATGTAGAGCAGTGATTCCCAAACTGTTTTGTCAGTGACCCCTCTTGTGTGCTACAAGATGGGTGGAAGTGAAGTTCAAAAAATTGAGCCACTCTGTTGGATGCATCCACTCTTTCCTGGGGGAGGGAGGCCCCACAAAGCATGCACCTCATAGTAAAATAGGAACCTAGGAAGCTGCCTTACACTGCGTCAGACCATGGATCCATCTAGCTTAGTACCGTCTACAAAGAATGACAGTGAATTCTCCAAGTTTACAGGCAAGAGTATCTCCCAGCCCTACCTGGAGATGCCAGGGAGGGAACTTGGAACCTTCTGCATGCAAGCATGCAGGTGTTCTTCCCAGAGCGGCCCCATCCTCTAAGGGGGATATCTTACAGTGCTCACATGTAGTTTCCCCTCTCCCTGACATTATATGGGCAGATGCATCAACCCAAGGGAAAGAGTTAAGGATGATCAGCTTTCTTCAACACTAGCAGTGCTAGAAGTTGACAGGTTCAAGGAGTCCCGGAATCACCACCACAATTCCATTCCTGTGAAGCAGGCTGCCACTCACTCCCTTCTGAAGATTCTATTCCTTACCCCTTACCCCCCCCCCCCCCGCCCCGCAAGTAATGGGTCTTGAGGAGAGCAGGGATGCAAGGAGTGGAGATTTCCAGGTGGTGCCACAGAGGGAGGGTGGGATCCTGACATCAGTATCTGAACATCCTCCCTCCCTCAAATAAGGCAGCCCAGTCCCCAGTTTAAGTTGGCTGTAGCCCACTTCAAGCTGGATCTCACTCAAACTAGGCCTTGGGGCCTGCCTCCACCACTGCCAACATCTCCCTATGATTCCCCTTTCCCCAAGCCCAAAAAATCTTACCTTGGGGGTGGGGGCAATTACAGGACAGAGGGCCTCTCCTCAGCATCAAATAAGAACATAAGAACAGCCCTGCTGGATCAGGCCCACGGCCCATCTAGTCCAGCATCCTGTTTCACACAGTGGCCCACCAGATGCCGCTGGAAGCCACAGACAGGAGTTGAGGGCGTGCCCTCTCTCCTGCCATTGCTCCCGTGCAACTGGTACTTAGAGGCACCCCGCCCTTGAGGCTGGAGGTGGCCCACAGCCCTCTGACTAGTAGCCATTGATAGACCTCTCCCCCATGAAGTCATCCAAACCCCTCTTAAAGCCATCCAGGTTGTTGGCTGTCACCACATCCTGTGGCAGAGAGTTCCACAAGTGGATCACACGTTGTGTGAAAAAGTACTTCCGTTCGTTGGTCCTAGACCTCCTGGCAATCAATTTCATGGAGTGACCCCTGGTTCTAGTGTTGTGTGAGAGGGAAAAGAATCTCTCTCTCTCCACTTTCTCCATGCCATGCATGATTTTATAGATCTCTATCATGTCTCCCCGCAGACGTCTTTTTTCTAAACTAAAAAGCCCCAAGTGTTGTAGTCTTGCCTCAAGAAAGGTGCTCTAGGCCCCTGATCATCTTGGTTGCCCTCTTCTGTACCTTCTCCAGTTCAACAATGTCCTTTTTAAGATGTGGTGACCAGAAATGTACTCAGTACTCCAAGTGTGGTCGCACCATAGTTTTGTATAAGGGCATTATAATGTTAGCCGTTTTATTTTCAACCCCCTTTCTAATGATCCCTAGCATGGAATTGGCCTTTTTGACCGCTGCCGCACATTGAGTCGACACTTTCAGCGAGCTGTCAACCACAACCCCAAGATCCCTCTCCTGGTCCGTCACCGACAGCTCGGATCCCATCAGCGTATACTTGAAGTTGGGTTTTTTTGTCCCAATGTGCATCACTTTACACTTGCTAACATTGAACCACATTTGCCATTTTGTCGCCCACTCCCCCAGTTTGGAGAGATCCTTTTGGATCTGCTCACAATCCGTTTCAGATTTCACTACTCGGAAGAGTTTGGTATCATCTGCAAATTTAGCCACATCGCTGCTTACCCCTGCTTCTAGATCATTTATGAATAAATTAAAAAGCACCGGTCCCAGTACAGATCCCTGGGGGACCCCACTTCTTACTTCCCTCCATTGTGAAAACTCTCCATTTATATCTACCCTCTGTTTCCTGTCTTTCAACCAGTTAGCAATCCACACATGTACTTGTCCCCTTATCCCGTGACCGCTAAGTTTCCTCAGGAGTCTTTGATGAGGAACTTTGTCAAAAGCTTTTTGGAAGTCCAGGTAGGCTATGTCAACTGGATCACCTTGATCCACACACTCGTTGACACTCTCAAAGAAGTCCAAAAGGTTGGTGAAGCAAGATTTACCTTTGCGGAAGCCATGCTGGCTCACTCCCAGCAGGGCCTGTTCTTCTAGGTGCTTTACAATTTTATCCTTGAGGATGCTTTCCATCAATTTGCCCGGAACGGACGTTAGGCTAACCGGCCTGTAATTTCCCGGATCGCCCCTGGATCCCTTCTTGAAAATCGGTGTTACATTTGCTACTCTCCAGTCCTCTGGTACAGAGCCCAATTTCAGGGATAAGTTAAATATTTTAGCAAGGAGGTTGGCAATTTCACATTTGAGTTCTTTGAGGACTCTTGGATGGATGCCATCCGGCCCTGGTGATTTGTTAGCTTTCAGTTTTTCCAGACAGTTTAGAACATCATCCCTTGTCACTTCTATCTGACTCAGCACTCTGGCATCCATTCCTAAAAAGCCTGGTTCAGGAACAGGTATATGCTCAGTATCCTCTGCCGTGAAGACAGACGCAAAGAACTCATTCAGTTTCTCTGCAACCTCCATATCCTCCTTAATAATCCCTTTCACTCCCTCATTGTCTAATGGCCCCAACCTCCTGCCTGGCAGGTTTCCTGCTTCTGATGTACTTAAAGAAGTTTTTGTTATTCCCCTTGATACTTTTGGCTAAATGTTTCTCAAACTCTCTTTTTGCCTCCCTTATTGTCACCTTGCATTTCTTCTGCCAGAGTTTGTGTTCCTTTCTGTTCTCTTCATTTGGACAGGCCTTCCAATTTCAGAAGGAAGTCTTCTTCCCTTTTATGGCTTCTTTGACGGTACCCGTTAGCCATGCTGGCATCCTCCTGGACTTAGTGGTACCTTTCCTCCTTTTGGGTATACAAGCTGACTGGTCTTCTAGTATTGTGGTTTTGAGTAAACTCCATGCATTCTGGAGCGAAGTGACTCTCCTGATTTTCCCCCTCAGCTTTCTTTTCACCATACTCCTCATTTTGGAGAAGTTTCCTCTTCTGAAATTCAAAATGTCGGTGTTTGACATCCTCTGTGATTCTCTCCCCACATGTATGGTGATTCTCTCCCCCTAAAGGGTCGATGACACTGACATCACGCACCAGGTCCTGGGTGTCACTCAGAATTAGATCCAAGGTCGCCTTCTCTCTGGTTGGTTCAATGACTAGCTGTTCTAGGGCACAGTCATTTAGCATATCTAGAAATTTGTCCTCTTTGTCCTGACTTGAATGTGAATTTACCCAGTCTATGTATGGGTAGTTGAAATCACCCATAATTACAGCCCTGCCTCTCCTTGACGCCTACCTGATTTCCTCCTGCATCTCCCAGTCACTGTCGGCATTTTGATCCGGAGGCAGATAGCACGTCCCCAGTAGCACGATTCCTTTCCGGCCTTGTATAGTCACCCCCAGGGTTTCTGTGGAGGACTCCAGTCCACTTAGGTTTTCTAGCTTGTTAGATTCTATCCCTTCTTTAACATACAGTGCTACCCCTCCTCCAAGGCGACCCTCCCTGTCCTTTCTATAGAGTTTATACCCAGGGATAACAGTGTCCCACCGGTTCTCACTGTTCCACCATGTTTCTGTTATGCCCACTATGTCTATTTCTGCGTTAGCAACCAAGCACTCCAGCTCACCCATCTTGGCTCAGAGGCTTCTGGCATTGGCATACAAGCACCTATACACTGAATCTCTCCCCTGATGTATGCTATTCTTTTGACTCTTTGACCTGCTGGCACAGCCTCCCGTCTGCTCTTTATGCGGTTCTGCTCTGTCCCATTCTGTTTTATTTGAATTCTTTGCAGCCTCACATTTTAAAGGATGGCTTTTGCCAAACGGGATACTGCCCAGCTCCCATCGGCTGTTCCCCAGGTGTCATTTTAAAAGCTGTTCTGCAACCTTTTTGATTTTAAGCGCCAGCAGTCTGGTTCCATCTTGGTTCAAGTGCAGCCCGTCCCTTTTGTACAGGCCTTGCTTGCCCCAAAATGTGTCCCAGTGCCTAACAAATCTAAACCCCTCCTCCCGGCACCAACGTCTCATCCACGCATTGAAACCCCTCAGCTCTGCCTGTCACACTGTACTTGCGCGTGGAACAGGTAGCATTTCTGAGAATGCTACCTTGGGGGTCCTGGACTTCAAAATGCTACCTATCAGCCTAAATTTGGCTTCCAGGACCTCCCGACTGCATTTCCCCACATCGTTGGTGCCAACATGCACTACAACAGCTGTCTCCTCCCCAGCACTGCCTAGGAGCCTGTCCAGACACTGCGTAATGTCTGCAACCTTTGCACCAGGCAGACAAATCACCGTGCGGTCAACACGCGGGTCACAAACCCATCTCTCTATCCCCCTAATGACCAAATCAACCACTACAAGGAGGCCCCCACCCCCCAGAGGAGTATCCCCTGTGCGAGAGGATATGGGCCCATCATCCACGGAAGGGGTCCCTTCTAAAGGAGCATTTCCCTCTTCCTCAGACCGATGTCCTCCTCGCCCAAGACCTTCATTCTCCCTGACAGCAGAGGAGCTACCAGCCCTGGAGTGGGATGCCTCTATCACATCCCTGAAGGTTCCCTGAGAGCCAGGAGCTCCTTGCACCGAGCACACACCCATGACTTCTGCCCATGGGGCAAATAGTCGTACATGTGGCACTCTGTGCAATACACTGGGAAGTGCCTCTTCCCCTGCTGACCTTATATCTTCATACTGTTTTAATTGGCTCTTTACAGTATTTAGGGAACTTATTGTCCATTCATTAGAAAGTTTGCTAGGATAGGTCGCAGCTGTAATGGTCAGCTATTTAACTGTCCAAACAGGCTTTCCCAAGAATATGAGGGATACGAGGGAGGGATATGTACTTACGTTCTCTTCTCCACCAGGCTCCTTGTGCTCCTTGTGATCGCAGGGGCTTGTTCCAGGCTCCCCCGCACACTTCCCGCTAAACTCCTGCAAAACTCCAACGTCCTGTTTGCTATCCCTGTCCACTATGCTCTGTTCGCTATGCTCTCGGGCCTTCACCTCATATGTAGAGTAGGCTTCCAACTGTCACACAGGATGTGAGTCAAAGGAAGGAATGTGGGGCCCCTCCCAGCCCTAGCTGACTCCACCCCCACTACTAAGTAAACAGTGCCTTTAGGTAACCCTAAGAACTCCTAGCCCTGTGATATCTTAACCCTAACAAGTAACCCTAACAAGTAACACACACAGAGATAGAGAGACTAAGACCTACCCCTTAAAGAGAAACAGCCCCTGCAGAACTTCCTGTTAGTTTGTTTGAAGGGGAAAAGGCTAGATGTTTAGAAGGACTTGGTCAACTTCTCAGCTTCTCAGATGTGTCTGCTCTTCCCAGAGTAGCCTTCCAACTTCCCAGAGTAGGCTTCCAATACACATGAGGTATTTGCCAGGGATCATTGGGACTTGACCTATGAGGCATGAGTCTTGGCGTGAAAATAGGGATGCATGCATACACACAGAGACACACACACATCCCCATTTTTAGCCTACTTTCCAGTAGGCTTGTGAGATCACCAGGCATTCTGTGTGTGTGTCCCCCCCATCAACTTTGTGACACCTTGACCAATATTAACCAAATCGGGTACAGTTGTAGAGACACATAGGGACACTTCAATGGCATAGTTTGTGATGATGTCATCCACCCCAATCCAAAATGGTGAATGCGTAAACTTTTGAGGCGCAAGTGGGCTAACTTATGAACCACCTAACTGATTTGAACCAAATTTGCTACAGCTGTAGGAACACATAGGGATGCCCTAATGGTGTGGTGTTTGGTGCCATCATCCACCCCAATCCAAGACAGCAGACACATCAACATTTGAGGAGTAAGTGGGCTAACTGGTGGACTGTCTAACTGATTTGAACCAAATTAGATGCAGTTGTAGTGAGTGACACACAGGGACACCTCAGAGGCATAGTTTGTGATGATGTCATCCACCCTGATTCAAGATGGTGGAACCATAAACTAACTTGTGGACAGTCTAACTGATTTCAACCAAATTTGCTACAGTTGTAGGGACACATAGGGACACCTCAACGGTGAAGATTGTGACGATGTCATCCATCCCAATTCAAGATGGCAGACACATAAACTTTTGAGGCACAAGAGATCTAACTTGTAGACCTCAATTTGTACCAAATTTAGTTCAGATGTAGAGAAAGTGAATGGAAAGTAGGGTGATTACTACTAGAACTTGTTTTGTTGTGAAACATTTGAGGATAAGCTACAAAACAGCTGTTTAGATCTCATATATACTAATAGCAAATGCAAATGGTTAAATGCAGTCAATCTGCATGCAAGACAAGGTCATCCAAAAGATAAGGTAGTAGTTCCTACATACTTGGGGCATTGCTGGATTTAGGCACAAGCTAAGTAAGCTACATATAATGTAAGCTTAGGGCCTCACATTTTGAGGGACTTCTGAATACAAAAAAGAACTACATTTCAAGTTTTACATAATTGGTTGAAAAATAAAAGAGAAAGAGGAAAAGAATCTAAAATAAATAATATCATTCTGAAGGACAAAAGCATAGATGTATGGCTATACAATTATGTATCATATTGAGTTTATAAATCTGTGCAGAAATAATTGTACGTTACATTGAAATTTCATGAGACCAGGGCCTGATTTTTCAAAAGTCTGTTCATGGATCAGAAATTTGATCCAGGATCAATTTGATTCTGGGATTCCATGAACCTGAAATCAGTTTGATGAAACGCTTTCTCCAAGAGACAAGTTTTGAGAGCAAGTTTTTATGCTCTCATAAAACCTTCCTTTGATTTAATCTGATTGGGCTCAAATAGTTGGTAAGTAAAAGGTGGGAAACGGAGGTGAACTGGTCAACAGAAGATATGCTCAAAAAAGGCTTGCTGCGAAATCATAAGAGGGCTCCACACCAGTGTTCCCTCTAATGTTTACTATCAGCGAGTGGAAAGAGTTTTGTTCTGGGTGGCAGTATAAAGGCAGCGTGTGCACATAACTCTCTCTCTCTCTCTCTCTCTCTCTCTCTCTCTCTCACACACACACACACACACACACACACACACGGAAGTAATGCACTGTGCTGTGTGTGGGCCGCAAAATTTTGGACTGTAGGGTGGGGGGTTACCGGGGCATGTTGAACCTGTGCCTACCAAAGGTGAGACTGCAGCAGATATGTGCGAGGTTCCTCTCTAGCTGTTAGCAGAAGATATTTTGAGCCAAGAGAAGCAAGGTAGCCAGACCAAAAGAGAGAAGAGTTGGTGGCAACAGAGCAGTGGACATTGCCATTACAAATACTTCCATGTGCAGTTTCTCCAGCCTGACCACAGGTTCCCCAGAACTATTTTATTATTGGAAGCTGCTGTTGTTTGCGGGGGGGGGAAGCACCAAAAGTTGAAACAAGGCCTCTGAAACATTTGCTATTGTACTCCTGTATAGCACAGGTATTGTGATTCCCGTATGTCTGGAATCACGTTGTGTACAGCAATGGGTTAACATTTAAGTAAAGGGAACAGCAACTTCATGGAACTGCAAGGGATTACAAATATGACTTGTGAGAGAATCAGGCAGCCAATTCTGGATCCAGAGACATTAGTGTTTTGCATTTAACTTCAGTGGCAACACAATTTGACATTAATATTCCATGGATTCTGTGGGTTAACATCCCACAGCTAGAAACCTCACCAGAAATCCACACTGCAAGGGATTTAATCAGGTTGCTGGGTTTGTGCCATTATTGAGTGTGAGCTAGCAGGAAGGAATGGCAGGAAGTTAACGGGTGTTATGAATGCCAGAAACTGTTTTCCCATGAAACAATTACAAGAATTTTGTTCTAGCCTATAACATCTTTCCCCTTGTGGAAAGATGCACTCTACATGTTCCATGTGCAGAACAGAATATATTCCAAAATATATACATACATTATTAAAACTTGCATACCTCCACTGCGAGCTGTCGGGGGAGCCGCCTCTTCCCGTACTCCTCCCTCCCTCCTCCTCTGGCTTCATCCACAGATCTTGACGGAAGTCTCGTGAGATCTGCAGCTGGAACTGGAGGAGGAGGAGGCTCAGTTGGGGAGGGAGGGAGGGAGGAGGAGGAGGAGGTGATGGTGGTGGCGGTGGCAGCCTGGCCAGGGAGAGGGGGAAATGGAGCAATGCTTCCCAGCCGGAGGTGCTGGGCAGTTGGGCAGTGGTGGCGGGTACAGCAGAGACTATGTGCCCGCCAGAAATGGCTGTGCGGGAGACTGGGGGTTGGTGCACATGCATGCACACACCATAGAGGGAACAGTGCTCCACACCTCTTCTCATGCTGCTCCAGTATACACATATGCCAACTCATATATGTGACTGGAGGAGGAGAATGGATGGCAAGCACAGAGGCATAGCTGGAGCACAGCTGAATTGTTATGCACTATGACATAGCTAGATTGCTGATAGTTAATATGTACACAACGGACAGGCAGGTTCTATAGCTCCAGAGGTGGGTATAGGGGAGCAGCAAGCAGAAAAGTCAGGAATGACTTCAAATCTCCCCAGGTGCTACTAGTAGCTTGCACATGACATTCTTCCCATCCCTCACCCTAGAGTTCTTCAGGCTGCAACGCTTTGTCTTGATTCTCTAGAAATTCAAGCTCAGAGTTGAGCAGGTGCGGGAAGAGACACATATATCAGCTCTAGTATACAAGCATGTAAATGCGTGCAAACATACAAGGCTGGTATCAGTACATGGCACTTTGGGCAGTTACCAAGGATCAGACACCTCAGGGGGCCTCACTGCTGATGGCTGCTCTGTTCCCCACAGACAACTGGACACAACCAACAGCCACCATGCAGTGCTATATGGAGCACTGTGGGAATAAAAACATGTTGGGCTGCCAGCTAGAATGCTTCTGTTCCCCCTGCTGTTGACCCACTGCTACTGCTGCAATACCTGTGCTGCCAAGGGGAGGGGAGGGGCCCCACTGGAGGGTATCTTGTTGAGGGCTGGTAGGGTGTACCATATATATGGACACAAAATATCAGTGCATTGCCTCCCTTCCATTCCCCTTTAAGATTGAGCACCTTTAAACTGAAAACCAAGGAGGAACATTATGTCCAGAAAGTTTAATAAAGCCCTTTTCAGACAACAAACACAAATGCAATGACCACTTGGAGGGAGTACAGGACTGCGCCTACTGGCCCTGCTGCCCAGCCTCTGGCCACATTGGCACGTAATGAGGAACCGTCAGTCTCAGGGAGACTACAGAGAGGAGGGGGAACTGACTGTGTGGGCTTCCTTCTGGCATGAAGGGCAGCCCCAACAGCCAATCACAGCCAGCAAGGGGGAGGAGTTTCCTCCCTCAACTCCAGTTACCATGACTGCAACCTACAGTTCAGCATTTGGATATAACACTGGCGGCTGTAAACCTCAGGGAGGAGCAGCGAAATTCACTACAAGAGGACCTTAATATTCATGGGGGTTCCATTCCAGGCTACCACCGAGAATACGGAAACGGCAAATATCGAGTGGTTGGGGCAATGGGGAATTGGGGGTTCAGTTCTCAGTCACCAGAAAACATCAATAAAACATCAGATTTAGTGGGGGATGTGGGGGAAAGCTGCCTACCATCTTAGCTGCTCCCTGTTAGTCACGCTGTTCCCCCCTAGTTGTGCTGTGCCCCTGAAAACTGCCAAATCAGCCGAAAATCACCATCCCCCCTTTTAAAAAACAGAGCAATTTTGAGGCTCTGAAACACAAAATGGCACCCAGAAATGACCTCCACAGTCATTTCTTGCTACCCCCAACCCGCAGATATGCGAGGTCGACATGTCTCGTTTCTCATTTTTTCCACGTATGCCAAGATTGTGCGTCTATTACCCAACAGCGGATATGTGAATCTGCAGATGCTGGATCCGCGGATATCAAGGTCCTGCTGTACAACCCTAGATTTCAAGCTGGAGTTTGGGAAGGGAAACCTTGCATCACTTTTCTGACAGGATTGGGGTTTCACAAATTTGGACGTACAAGCAAGTCAACCTCAGGCTCCTTCACCTCTGGTTTCCCATTATATGCGAATATGGCCACAATATATTCATATAAAAGTCAGAACAGAGCCTTAAGTGTGCCCCTAAGCTCTTTCCTCACAGTCAGGAACCTTGCATTTTGTAGGAACAAAACAATGAAAATTGCAAATGGCAAAAAACAATGAAAGATTGTTAAGGCCATGTCCACATTACACCTTCCTGTGTAAAAACTATGCCACACATGATCCTGAAAACTGCATGCAGTTTTCTTCTTTCTGATCCTGTGCAGAAATGGCCTTAAGCACTTTGCCTCTTCAAGTAGATGCACCAAATGATTCAAACTGTATATTCAAAGATCCCTTGCACTGATGCAAAGTACTCTGGCCACAAGGCTTGGTTCACATACAACTGAAAGTAATCCGAGTGCTGTCGTCCAGCATCCCAATGGGCACCCTGCTGGAAAGCAAACTAAGGGCCAGTTTAAATGCTGAGCTTATCTAGTGGAATTGTACTGCCTTAAAATGTACACAGAGAATCATATGCCTTCTGATTCAGCAGGTCTGATTCAGCATGTCTGAATCCCATGCCTTCCTGTAAAAATCAGCATGTGCAAAATTGGAATGTGATGATTGGCATTCTAACCTAGCTGAAGTTCTCCATCTCTCTCTCTCTCTCTCTCTCTCTCTCTCTCTCTCTCTCTCTCTTTCTCTCTCTCAACATACAGACTGAACAATGTTGACGCATCTGAATGAATGAGTCATAAGCAACTGTTCTCCCTATGCCCTGATCCATTTTATCAATTTCATTTTCCTTTCAACCAGGCCACAATGTGGTGTTTGCTTTTAAACACCTTCAACACCCCAGAATTATTTCAGGAACCAGCAATTTTACAAATGCATTTTAGAGATCAGGTTAAATTATTAAACAATGCACAACATTTTATGAAGGCTAATGAAAATTAAACAGGAAGTTTAACAGAGTAACACAGAACAACATGGCATGGTTTAAAATAGATCAGATTCACATCATCAGAGAGTAATTCTTCTTCTGATACTTCCAGTGCCACCCTTTGTTTCTTTCTTTATCATGAGCTTTATCTGCCAAAAGAAGAAGATTGTTATTATTATTTATTACGACTAATACTACTAATTAATTAATACTGCGCCATCTGTCTGCATGACACTTTACTTGGAGTTAGTAGACAGGTCCCTGTCATGAAGGGCTCACAGTGTAAAAGAGACAAAAGGGAGACGAGGGGAAGGAAGCAAAAGAAGAGAAAGAATGGGGAAGGAGTTGCCATTGCTTTATGTACCCTTAGAAAAAATTGATGATATACATCAGCAAGAGTCTTAAAATGCTTTAGGAAGTGATACACTGTGAATAACAGAAAAGGGCAATATGTACAAATGAGCCATTATATGAAGGACTCAGAGGTGAGGAACTAATGACCAACTTTCCCCATGAAACCCCCACTGCACTTACTAGTACAGAGGTTCTAAGTAATATCACAGAATGTTTGCACATTACATGAAAATGGACAGGGAGCAGAGGAAATCCTAGTGAGTGGCACTTCCTCTAACAAAAGTGCTTTTCCAGAATAACCAGAATCAACCTGGAATATTTGTTTCTCAGCCAAATAAATTAACCTTTCAGTTAACATGGGGCACAATTCACCATGAAGTTCTCCAGAGCAAACCCACTAAAATGAACAGAAGATGAGCATGAACACAGTAACTACCAGAGGAACCTTAGTTTCAACTATACAAAACTATCCTACATTTTGTGTCAGAGAATCAGCTAGCCAAGTTTGCAACATTTTTAAAAATTTCAATACATACACAACCACACCTCGTGATAAGCCATTTGGTTAATCAACATAATATCCACACTAGCAACCACACGTCCTAGACACATGAGGTGAAAAAAACAAAACAAAACAGAGCAAGCAGTTCAGGTATGAACTAATGTGCCTACTTTCTGTGAGGCTGCCATCTTGGATCAAGGTGAATGACATCATCACAAACCATGCCATTCAGATGTCCCTATGTGGCACAACATCTGTACCAAATTTGGTGCAAATCGGTGCAGACATTGTGAAGTTGTTAGGGGGTAGACACACACATGAATAGACACACTGACATCAAGGCCATGTTGTAAGGATACTTTCCTTGTGGAAAGGAGGCTACAAAGGGGGGAAATGTTCAGGAAAGTTGACCAGGGTGTATTTAGAGTGGGGCAGGCAGGGCATGTGCCACGGGCGCCATTTTTTAAAATTAAAAATGTGTTTTAAAATGGCCGCTGAAAACAAAATGGGCACCACACATGCTCAAATGGCCTCTGTGAGGCCCTAGGCCATGCAGGCCTCGCAGAGGCCATTTGAGCATGCACGGTGGGAATTTTGTTCTTAGCAGCCATTAAAAAAAAAAAAATTAAAAATGGCCACTGCACATGCTCAAATGGTCCCTGCAAGGCTCTAAAGGCTAGCAGGGGGAAGGGGACCTTTGCAGAACACCCCCCCCCCACAGCCTTTAGGAACCCCCCCCCCCAAAGGGGCTACAGGTAAAAACATTTTTTTAAAAATAATATAATATAAGTCACTGTACACATAGTCAGTTTGGCGCTATGTACAGAAAATCAGGGCTTGTGAATACTGAGCTGAAGCTTATGAGCTAGGATTGTATTCATTTGCTCTTACTTTGCTTCTTGTGATAAGTGAGTTAAATGTGATGTCTTAATAATATGGCTATTAATGGTGAGTTTGTCTTTGAATCAGTGTGAAATCCTTAGTATTAAGGCCCACTGGGAGTTTCTTGCTCTCTTTCTCTCATTTTAACTGTCTTTCTGAAAGACTAGAATATATTCCAAGCAGTGACACAGTTTACTCTGCATATCCTTTAATTATTTTCAGAGTATCTGGGAAAAGTCAAATTCTCCATTTATTTTTAAAACTTGTGTAATAGTGATGCTACAATGCATAGTAGAGAATTAGACAGGCACTTCTGTTTAGTTTTCCAAATACACCTCCACGTAGTATTTGGGTATTTCATGAGCCGAAGCATACTGAAATTTGTCGTTTTCCAGCATTTTTTGGTCTGGCTACATCCACTGCAAAATAGTTTTTGAAAGATTAAAAGATTAATGAGCTTGACTTGTATTTTTCAGCTGATATTATGGTAAAGTTAACTGAAAGATGGGTGTTAGATGTTTGGACAGGGGCGCAATTTCAGTGCTTGCCCTAGGCACTATTTTCCCAAGATACGCCTCTGAAGTTGACTTTAAAATTAGCTCAATATTGTTTAAGGGTTAGAAAATTTTAACACATTTAATTATGAAGAGAAACAATAAAAAGACAAGATCAAAATAAGTAGACCCCTAGCTCATCTTTGGTTGTTGCTAAAGCACAGCCCTGTTTCTCCAGAAAACTCGAGTGAAGTCCAATTTACTCAGATGTTTCAAGCACCCCAAGAAAACCTCTGCTGTTGCCAACTGCTTCAAAAATCACCAGACAGCTTTTGTAAAGTTCATGCACACAGGAAACAATGCAAGTTAGTGGAGTACAAGCAAGGTGGCCCATGGGAGCAGAGTAAATAGAGAGCTTCCACACATTCAGAACTTTCCCCTAGCCCTCCTTTCGAAGGTAGGTCTCAACCTAGAACACTTGAAATGAGAGCAGAAGGCTATCCAAGTATTTGTAAAGTGCCTTTTCCTGATTAAAGGACATTCAGGACATCTAAACCTACCTCCTCCTGATTTTCAAATATTGGCAGATAGGAAAATATGAAGCTATGAAAAGTTGCACTTGAGGGAACCTATTGTGATTGTGGACTCCCCAACAGGAACATAGTTAGATGGTGAAGGACTAAAATAAAGTAAACATATTTTCCATATTTAATCTAGAAGGTACATTCTTGTCAGTACTGAATGCATTCACAACAAAATACTGATTTATTCCTCAAATAAGAGACCAAAATACTGATTTATTCCTCAAATTTGGCAATATACAAAAAATGCCTACTTTTTCACACGCACAGGGCTAATCTTCATCATCTTGTTCCTGAGAATCAGAAGAACTGCTACTTGTATCAGATTTGTCTTCTACTATTGCTTGTTTGTCTTCTTCTATTGAGGGCCCCCTTTTTTTCCTGCGTCCACAACAACTAAATGGAAATTTCATTATGTAACATTTGTAATATGTTGAATTGAACAGTGTGTGTACCGTTTACACAAATAGGAAACTAAACATTGTAGACAACTGAAAAGTCTTCTGTGAGGTGGGGGTCAGGTACGGTAATTGGTAGAAATCCTATTGGCTTGCTAGAAAATTATTTAGGGGCAAGCTATATGGCAGAGAAAAAACCCTTGGCCAGATAGCAGTAGTAATTATTTTAATTATTTTTAGTTTAGTTTTATATTTATATGCTGCTCTTCTTCCAAATTGCCCAGAGTACATGGTTATGTTAGGTAGGTTAGGTTGAGAGAGCAGTGACTGGCCCAGTCTGCTTTTCCTATAGTTACTGACTACTTCTTCAAAACAAACTGTATGTTTGATTCTGTCGCTAATTTGCAGCCTTTCCACTCACACAGCCCCTACATAGACAAGCCTCAGCCATCCAAGGTTAGAATACTGTGCAAGAAACTATGCTAGCTGGGATCAAGCAGAAGTTGAATGTGTGGGGTTGTCCTCCTATCAACCAAAGCTCCTGCAGTCTGCTTCAGAGCTTTATACTGGCTGAACTTGGTGCATCTAGCTATAGTCTCTAAACAGAACCTCAACACTTCAGGAGTATGAAAAGCTCCTGAACTCATTTGTGCAAAGCTACTGTTGATTGCCATGAAATTTCTGCATCCCTAACATTCTTTAGGTTATGCTCCACAGATATGCATTTCGATCATTTTTAACTATTTTAAACATTGTATAAAATTCCTTCACCTTTTAAAAATTGACTGCATATCCACAATGCATCTTCTCCTTGGTACCTTGTGTACATGTGGCCTATGTTATCTCATGAGATAAAGACAGAGAGCAGCAATTTTACATTTGAAAGCTCACAGCTTGTTTCACCCAGTCCATCTTAAATCCAGGGAGGAAGGCGGTTTGTTTGGTATATTTGCATTTCCTGATTATTAATAGAAAAGCAACAACTAGAATGTACAATCCATTTTAAAATAGTTTTATTCCATTTTCTGTACCATATTAGCAATATTCTGAAGTGACACATTCTGGTGGCATTGTTCAAATGGCTTGGAAGAAAGCAAAAGTGGCAAACAAACCAAACCATTGCGCCTTCACCTTTGTTCTCCCATCTCCCCACTTTTGCCTAGATTTAATGTTTGAATTACCTTGAATTAAATAATTAAATTAAATTAAATTAAATTAAATTAAATTAAATTAAAAGTTTAAGAGCTGAACCTCTTTTAATTTTGAATTTGCACCCCTTTCCTGCTCAAAGAAGCAACTTTCTTTCCATGTTGCATTTCCTACATTGGTGCCAATAGGTCTCCCATATATCCAGTTCTGGATTCAAGAGCAGTTACATGCTCCTGAATGTTTTGGTCATGAAGTCCTCTTCTATCTTCCCCAATCAAATGCGATGATCAGCTTTGATAACTGGGGACAGACTTCAGTATCTGCTTCCACCTTCTTTGCCTAACAGGTGATTGGTGCTATCAGGGATTATTAGTACTAGATCTTCTTTGACCTGCTGTGCACAATCGCCACCCTGTGGGGGGAGGTTCTTTTAATTGCACAACAGTCTCCCATGGTATATGAGAGATGAGCTCTCTCATATACCATGGGATATTGTTGTCTCCCATGGTATATCCCATGGTATATATATCCCCATGTTCCCTTGGTATATCCCATGGTATATCTCTTATGAGTTAAGTCAAAGCCTTACTCACAGATATGGGGCTGATATTTTACTTGTATTTTAACCATTACGGAAAATATCCATGCCTTCATATTATGCACATGGGCAACACAAACTAAAACCAAAGAAAGGAGCAATACAGCATAAAAATAAAGAAAATGCATTATTTGCCTAAATTCATAGTTCAGATAAAATTAGAAACTGGATGGCATTCCAAAATTTTAATCTAGTGTATTGGTCACTTCCTTCCTGCCCTCCCTACATTCCTGGACCAAACAAACCTCTATAAACTAATTAGATTAGAGTAGATTGTGCCGTCAAGTCAATGTCGACTCCTGGCGACCACACAACCATGTGGTTTTCTTGGTAGAATACAGGAGTGGTTGACCATTGCCTCCTCCGGCGCATGGTGAAATGATGCCTTTGCCATTGTCACTAAAGTGAGCATCCACCTCCAGTCTTTTTTCCTATATCACTGCTGCCCAATATAGGTGACTCCAAATGTACACACCAGTGGAGATTCTAACTAACAGTCTCTTGCTCCCTAGGCAAGTTGCTACCCTGCTGTGCCACCTTAAGGGCATATCAACTAATTACCAGTGTTAAAAATTAACTATACCTTAGTACAAATATGGTGAAGCAATAAGAATTTATTCAATTTATTCTATGCATTTTACAGAATCAATACTGAGCTAATCCTAATTATTTTTTAAAAGTTGCTGCACAAAATTTATATTCAGCCTAATCCACATATAGTTTCTAAATCTTAATCTTCTCTTTCTTGTATAAAAACATACCATGCCTTCTTTGATGAATCAAAATAAATAAGCAAAGTAATCCTGCTCTCCTTTTTGAAATTATATCTTTAGCAATGGTTTCTTGGGATTTATTCCTAAACTGTTTTTAAGAAACTATGGAAGGCTACCATGTACCAAGTTTATTTAAAGTGTCAACTCACCTTATCACCAAAAATAAAACAAAGATCACCATGATGATCAGTATAAAAGCAACAAAGGTTTTCATGTATTCTAAAAATAAAGAACAAATATTATTCCAGTCTTTGACTAAGTACGGTTTCTTTTTCTTCTTTACAAAATGCAAACAGTGTCCTTTGGTAAGGATGTTGAGGATTCTCTATGTTAACTGGGTGCACAAGCATATCTGAAGCAGCTGCTTGCTATCCACATTCTGCCCTGTGATATGTGCCATTGTCTAAAATAAGTCTAGAAAAATCCAAAATATTCTGCTGGATGCTGAAGATAAACTTTCCTTTTAAGTGAATGATAGTCTAGGGCAGTGTTTCTCAACGTTTTTGGAGTCATGGACCAGTACATTCTTTGTGTGCAATTTCCCAGACCAGCAGTTAGTAAAGGGGTCACCCCCTCTTCGTCCCCATCCCCAGGCACCCCCAAAACAATTTCAAGTTGGGGGTGTGTGCCACTGCCGGGAGCTCTCCAGAACTCATTTCTAGGCAGGCAGCCCTCGCTTCTGGGCTAACACTCATTTAGCTTCCTTGAAATTAACATTATCCCAGCAGCGAGGGCTGCCTGCCTAGAAATGAGCTCTGGAGAACGTCCAGCAGCGGTGGCCCCCACCGGCTCGAAATTGTTTTCTGGAGGGTGGGTTAATTCAGCATGGACCAGCACTCAACTCTTCACAGACCAGCACCAGTCCACGGACCGGTGGTTAAGAAACACTGGTCTAGGGCATGCATTACAATTCTCAGGTCAGGTCAGACTGAGACAAAAATGGCCATAGCAGGTGTACTGGCCAAAGCTGGGCAAAAGCCCTCCAGATCACGACAGATTCTTGGGCACAGAAGTAAAGCTGGGTCTAGGAGAACTTCCAAATGGCAAACCTCATCATTCAAAGGGACACTGTAAACTGCTAATGTCCTCTCTGAGTCCTCCAAAAGAACTCAAACCTAGGGAACATTGCCCCTGAACTTCCTACCACTCAGAGCAGTGGAGAGAACTTAACACCAATATACAGAGTTTATATAATTAAAAGGAGATAAAAGTCAGGAACCAAAGTAACACAAGGCTAGTTCTGCTGCATTCCAAATTGGACCTCGACTTTGTGTTTCACTCACAAATGCAAATACATGCTTGCATGTGTGTGTGCGTGTGCGTGTGTGTGCGCGCACACACACACACACCCCAAACTATGTTGTTGTCTCTTAGAAGAGCTGCTGTTCAAAGCAAAAATCCTTGTTGACCCAAGGCCTCTCCAAAAGCTGGGAGGGCCCAAATCTGTGTCCACCCCACTATATACCAGATTACTTTCATTCTCTCTCCACTATCATTCACCCTCTATGAAATAACTATTTACCTTGCAGCAGTGTTATGAGGACGAATAGGATATGGATAATAAAGGATTTTAGATAGTGAAAAGATATGATTACGTAAATTCTATACCACATCATCTCTGGACTGAGTCTCTGGACTGAGTTTCAACCGTCTCCCAGACTTAACAGAGGGACTTCTAAGAAAGAGATGGATTAATTTGCCAGTACCTACATCCTTCTACTGCTATTCATTCAGTGTGGCATTAAGCCAGATAAGGGGCTTAGGTCTTCACAGGGGTGTAGCTATAACTGAGCAGATGGGTTCAAAAAACCTGGGCCCTCCAGCTCCTGAGAGCCCCCCCCCCCGCTCCACCCTCCCCTATTTTCTTCATTATCTCTCTCACTCTGAGGGCCACCAGGGAGAGGGGCGAACACGGGCCCCCTTTCCCCTAGCTACGCCCCTGGGTCTTCCTTTTTTGTTTCATTCACTGACTATATTTTACTCTACCTTTTCTTCAAGGAGCCTTTTCCCAAGGCATACATGCCCCCACCCCGACCCCAAACACACACACACACACACACACACATCCTCATAACAGTCATGTGGGATAGATTAAGCTGGTATCTTCATGGTTGAGTGAAAATCCAATCCTGGGTCTCCCCAGTTACATTCAAGGCCAAACTGAACATGATGTGTAAAGGATTATAAGTCTGAATAGGCTTTGTTTTTCTTTAGTTAACAGAAGCCAGATCAGAGCACCCTGTGAATTGGGATCATAGCAGAGGAGGGGGGAGGGCCTTTAACGCTATACCCCCCACCACAGTCTCGATCCATAAGACACCCTGATCCAGTTGCTATTTAACCAAAGGAAAATTAAGCCCATCAGGGCTAACATCACATGCAATTTGACCCTCAGCCACTCTAACATGAGCTCTCATTGCAGAAGAGAGAAGCATGGTGTGCCCTAGGTGCCCTAAACCAGCACTTTCCCACCTCCATTACAAACAAACCCTGTGCAGCCCAATGAAGGTTTGCCTCAAGCTTCTGTCTGGTTCTTGAGCTATAGCATAGGATTTATGCCATGACCCAACCTGACTCTTGTGAAGTAATTGCAAAATCATTTTAGAACTATGCCAGGAAAACTGGTTTCTGGAAGCAGCCTTGAAGGAAAAAAGGAAAAAAGGGAAAAAAATAAAAACTCCTACTTGAAGGAATAATTTGATATTCTGACAACAGAGCTACATTCATTTCAGGTTAGCCACCTGGGTTATAATTTGCACTGTAAATCACAGGTACTTACGTGGTACAGCTTTTTTATAGCACGTTTCTTTGTGGAAGCAGCATCCTAATTCCGAACACTGGATTCTTGATACATTTAAACTGCATATTTCATAAAAAGGGAGTTCACATACTACAAAAAAGAGAAGTACCAGATAGGTTACCAAAACAAAAAAACCAAAACAAACAAAAAACCCAGCACAAAGTATCCATGCTGCTATTAAAAAGCATTCCTTTTAAACAGATCTGATCAGATAGATTAAAAGCTTGGTAGGACCATTAAAAATCCTAATATTATGAACTGCATTCAGCATCCTTATTCCTAGTAGCTTGGAGCATAACCAATTCATCACATGCTCATGTCAGATTGGAGGCAGAGAACATGCACGTGTCATAGTGGGCATCATCTTAGAAGAGCCATCCCCTCCTCTGCATGACAGAAGGGGGAATGCCTCCTAAAGCAGTGCTGCCGTGTGTGTGTGTGTGTGTGTGTGTGAGAGAGAGAGAGAGAGAGAGAGAGAGAGAGATTGATTCCCCCTTCTTAACAGTAACATAAAGCAGCTAACATCCAGATCAATTAGAATTCATTAAAATAATTCAACATTAATATTACATAATAACAGAGAGAGAGAGAGAGAGAGAGAGAGAGAGAGAGAGAGAGAGAGAGAGAGAGAGAGAGAGAGAGCCATTTTAAATTAGGGACATTTTTTTTCTTTTAAACACTTTAAATAGATTAATCTAACCAGCTAAATTGAATAAATGTTGCAACCCTTGAGCAACTGGACTGAAAGAATGTGTGAGGCCCAGAGTGGCTGCACCCCAGAAATCTTTCCTGCCTCCCTTGCCCTCTTTTAGTTTACAGAGTAAAGAAGAGCAGGTCTGCCAAAATGGTATACAAATGAACCTGTCGTACCGATCCCAGAGTCAGCAGTGGTCCGCCATCCTGCCCTACGCCCATGGGTGCCACCCACCACCTGTCCATTTCTCCTGCACTCCTCAAGCCACTATTCCTTCTCTTTCCCCTTCTCCTTTTCATTGGCTCCTTTCCCTCACCAGCCTGCTGCTTAATACTACTGCCGGTAGATTGCGGGTAGAAGCCCAATCCACTTATAATGTACTGGGCCCGGAATATCCTGTTAGCATCCCAAAGGAGAGTCCCCAGTTTCTGCACTTTTACATCTCCTTGCGCATTCAACCTTGCTCAGGGGGCAAGACACTTGATATGGGGCTGTGCTTTTCAGCCATTCCAGCATGTCAAATTCTCCTCCACAATCCCTATAATATTCTGTCAGACTTACATTCTGAACTGTCCAGGATAGAAATTGCATGCACTGTTCTTCAGTGGCTCCATCCCTACCTGGTGGTTCATTTGCAGAAGGTGGTATTGAGGAACTATTGCTCTGGACCATGACATTTGTGCTATGAGTTTCTTGTTAAAAGGGCTGCATTTGGTCTCCTGTCTCATTTGATATCTACATGACACTGCTGAGTGAGGAATCTCTAGGTTGTGGGCAATGACATGCAGCTCTATTTCTCCTTGTTATCTAATGCAGATGGACATGCTTAAAAGGTGTCTGGGACCACTACTGGACTAGATTATAAACAGAAACACAGTCCAGATAATATGAATGGTGCTATTGATGTGTTTTCATCTGCCTGAGAGCATAGCATTCGCCCTGTTCTGGATGAGGTTGCACTCTAAAAGATCACAGTCACAGCTTGGGTACTGTTAGATCCAGCTTTGACTTTTAGATGCTCAAATTTCATCTGTGGCACAAAGCTAAGGCTGGTGCACCAGTTGCAGTCCCTTCTTCATGGAGATAGTTTGGCCACTATTAGCCATGATCTCATAACATCCAGATTAGCCTACTGCCATGCAGTCTATACATGAGGTTGTATGGTCATTGCAACAAACGGAGTGGGACAACAGGTGAAGACAAGGGCAAAAACAAGAACTACTACTGTTGAACAAAAACAAGAACTACTACTGTTGAATTGCCACTTGTGAATACTGGGTTGTTGGCAGATAGCCCGATTTTGGGGTAGCCCAGAGAGCACCCCTTTATCTATACAATATTGGAAGACTATACAGCACAAGACTGTGGGATCATAGTCCCTATGGTGAACTTTTCACTGCCTGGGTTTGGCTAGAGCCACAGCTGGTCACTTTACATGAGCAAAGTATGGGGCAATGTGCCCCAAGATCAGCATAGCAAAGACTGAAAGGGATGCCCCCACTCCCCTCTTTCACAAGAGAAGACAGTAGCTGGCAAAAGACTCCATTTCACAAGGTCAATTAATCAAGAAAGGAATCCTCCCTTTCATGGGAAATAACAGTAAAGCACTCCTTAGAGGCACTCAGATCAGTGCATTTCCCAACCCATTTTGAATTAACAACGTAGCTGGCAAAGACTCGGGGGGAAATGAGCGCATCTTCATGAAAGATGTGTAATCTATACACCTGGGGGGGAGATATCCTGGTCTTCAAATAGTCCAGAATCTTGATTTGACATACCCAACACATTTACATAACTTTACCCATGCCTTTGGTGGGCACGCTACCCTCAGAGTGATTAAGTTCGAGTGGCAATAGATTTCTTTCATGAAATCTCCCACCCTATGGGGTAAGCAGTATGGCTTGGAAACTGCCTCAAGGCACCTTTCGAGGTATATCTACCTATGGTCAAAGCACATGGCCTTGGAATCTGTTTTGGATCATTATCCTATGGACTCTCATATAAGCAGCGCACCCGCTGCTTATACGAGCCCTTTGCTCCTTTCCTGCTTCTCCCTGCTTGTATACTGGCGAAGAGACCAACATGCAACAAACGCACCAACTTAACCCGGGAAGGCTAGGTCAACTAATTTCTTGCCCTTTTAGGCCCCCCTCCCCTTTCATGCTCCCCTCTCTTAAGCATTTTCCATGGCAAGCCTTGTCCAGCTCCAGTCACATGTTTGAGCCAAGCTGATCGATCTTTAATAAGAACTTCAAGCTAAATTATTGCTATCCATATTTCTTGTCGACCAGCTAAGATTTATTGCCTTGCCTAACTAAACATTTGCATTCTGAACCCCCATATACCCTTAATAAAACTTTTGAACTGTATTTCTGCCTCCTCTTTTCCGAGACAGTAAACTTGCACAAATTTGACACTGGAACCAAACTGCTCCCCAAGCCAAACTATTTTCCCCACACGAAGCCAAAAGTGTCTAGTGAGCACTCCAGGGCAGTTGTGGTAACAGGGCATAACTTGCAACGAGTGAAAGGCAATGGAAGACAAAGACCTCCTTACTTGGCTGGGGTGTCCACAGTGGCTACCATTTAAGGAGAAAGGGGTCCAGAGCCAGGTACAGAAGAGCTGGGCTGAACAGAGGCGATGGCTGGCTGAACAGGAATGTGTGGGGCATGGCCAGAGGGCTCCTGACCTGAAGACCTCTGGCTTCAAAGCTAGCATGAGACAGTATGGCAGCTGAGAGGAAAAGGGCAAGCAACACTGGGAGGAGAGGCCAGCCAGTGAGGTTCCACATGAGAGGCTACGACTGAGGTCCCTGAGGTAACGAGGACCAGTCCAACAAAATGGAAAGACTGGGGGGTGCAGTTAACCACCCGTGTTTACGAGCTGCTGAGGCAAGTAAGCACCTGTATCTAATCCAAGAAGCTGAACTTTATTGATAAGGTTTCTATGTGTTTCTTGCACTCCCTCTTACCAGGTCAGCCCCCAGTCCTTATAACATGGAGTTCCCTTCTGGGGGGGGTGTGTGTGTGCCCACAAGCTGCCCTTGAAGACTATTCAGAAACTGTTATTGGTGCAAAACGCAGCAGCAAAATTAGTGACTATAAGTGGTCACCAATTTTAACGCAACTCTGCTGGCTTCCTGTTCATTTCAGGGCACAATTCAAAACGCTGGTTTGAACCTTTGAAGTCCTATATAGCATCCTGCCTCACAGCTCAGGGCCCACATAACAAGATTTGGCAGGCAATGTGGCATGGCAGCACCATGGACAGGTCAAGGTGACAGGTTGATCAGGCAGACTGAGCTCTGAAATACCTCTTGAGCTCAGCCTACCCCTGCTAATCTCCACCAACCTGCCTAGAATGCAGCAGCCCTCTGGCCTGGAGTCTGACACTCCTACTCCTCCTTCTCCTCCTCCTCCTCTTCCTCCTCTCCAGCTCATCCTGCCACACCTATTGCTGGCACTGATGTGCAGATATTAGGGAGGATGGTAGAACAGGAAGAACTGGCTGCCCTGGGCACTTCCAAGGGTGTCACTTCAGGGGATTTGGGCTCTGTGGGTGCTGTCTTGTCTTGTGGGGCTCCATCTCTGGAGCTCTCTGGAGTTTCAAGGCCTGGGGCTAGGTCCAGTATTGGTCCTCTCTCTGGGGTCAGACTTTGAGAAAGAGCAGGACTGGGATAATAATATATACATTTAGCTTGGGATTTTCAGACCTGAAGGGGATTGTCCTCTTCCCAAATGAATCTGCCCATGCATTAAGATCTACATCACAGGCTTACTGTAAGCATCATTCTCTGCTTACTGCACCATCAGAGATTAGGCAGTGATAACTGAAATGAGAGCCTTTTCAGTGGAGGTCTCACAAATACAAGACAGTCTTCCTAAAGCTGCTTTTCTGGTACCTCATCTGTTCTGTTCTAGTCACTAGGCCAAGGCCTTTTTATTTACACAGACATGCAATTGATGTTAGCTGTTTTAGGATGTTTTATGCTGTGCTGGTAGTCTCTGATTTTTATAACTGAATGATTACATTTTATTTATTTATTTATTTATTTATTTATTTATTTATTTATTTATTTATTTAATATATCGCCTGACTCAAAAGGCTCTAGATCAGAGTTTCTTAACCTTGGGCCCCCAGATGTTTTGGGCTACAACTCCCATCATCCTCAGCCACAAAGGCCATATCTGGGGATGATGGGAGTTGTAGTCCAACGTCATCTGGGGGCCCAAGGTTAAGAAACCCTGCTCTAGATGGTTAAAGTTAATCATTTAATTTATTTTTGTAGGGTGCTTTGAAAATTTGGATTTTAAAACATGATAAATCTTTTTTAAAAATAAATCACATTATTTGTAGGTAGCTTCCCACTCAAGAGTTTGACTCATTATGCTGAAGTGTGCTATGCTCACTTGTATTAAATATTTGTATTTTTGTAATAATCTGAAAATTCCACCATGGAACTAGTGATGTACTGTAAAGAGTTTGATTATAACATTTAGTTTTGTGCAGGCCAATGTTTTAAAATTCACAGCATTGGAATTTCAATTGCCCCTTTGCACTTGTACAGTTCTGTGTGTAGTAGCTCTTATTTGCTCATTCAATTTTTAACATGCTCTATCTCACTCTTTGCAGATTTATATGAAGTTGCCACCAGAGGGAGCTCCGAAGCAGTTCTGTAATATCAATACAATTTGTGCCAAAATACTTTAATAGCAGTACCTTAATAGTGTTCGATATCTTTCCACAAACAGGTTTTATTTTATTTGTTTATTTATTTATTTATTTAACATATTTGTATACCATCCAAAATACAAATCTCTGGGCCGTTCAGATAAGTATCATTGCTTTAGCCAATAGGGCTACAGCTGTCAATGTCTGCATAAGGAAACATACTGGAGCTAAACTAAATTATTCCACATATGTTGTAAATGTTTTTTGTGCTGGTGGTTTTTAAAAATAAATATACCAATTTCTTTAGAGGACAAGTCAGACAATACAAGAATAATTTTTGCCAGTTTTTTGTAGGTGAATTAACTGGAGATCTCCCATCAACAATTTCTAGCAAACCAAGGACTGACTTACTGGACTAGTTTCATAATCGGGAATAGGAAATACACAATCTACTGGTGCTTCACAAAAAGTCACATTTATTGCCAATATTTTTGTATCTTTATTGCACCACTAAGAATTTCACCAACTTTCCACTCCAGTAGCAGAAACTTGCAACCCATTGGGATCTTCAGTAAAGGGGATTCTGAAGGAGCAGGGCTATATCTCTGAGAGTCTCTGGGGCTGCCTGCCAGAACAGTCACTACTGCACTAAATGGACCAGTGACTCCATATAAATGTGATGATTTATGTGATAATTCTCAATCATCACCTGGGTTAAACTGAAGAAATAAATTTTGGCTCATAGTTGGATTTCATAGCAAGCAATTTGACCAACACATGCTAGGAAATGTTTGAGAAACCTAGATCCCTTCAGTTTGGTCAGCTTTGCACCATCACCCATAAGTAAGTAGGAAGGAATCCAAGGTTCCCAACAAACATGTGCTTCCATTGGGCATGTCATCTGAAGCTGCCCAAATCGTGTTCCTGCTGTTTCTCAAGATTCTATCCACCTCTGTCACCGAAGTTTGCTTGACAAAAGTCAGTAGAATCCATATAGTTGATAGTTTGAGGCACCTCAGACTATCAACTATATGGATTTTTTAAAAGGTTTTAAAAATATATTAAAACTATCAGACAATCAAATATAGGGTGGCTTTGCACAATTGCCCATAAGTGCAAAGTAGGAGGGAACTGGAGGTTTCCAGAAAGGTGAAACCTTTCTATGCGCTCACATCAGGCATATCATCTGAAGCCATCCATGTCTGGTTTCCATTCTGCTTCTCCCCAGATTCTACTTGACTTTGTCAAGCAGACTTCAAACCTTAGTGATAGAAGTTGGTAAAATCTCAGGAGAAACAGGGCAAGAACAGGATTTGGGCAGCTTCAGATGATGTGCCTGATGGAAGTACATTGGGAACCTATGAGCGATGGTGCAAAGCAGCCCAGACTGAAGGGATCTAGGTTTTTCAAACATTTCCTGGCATGTATTATTGGCTAAATAGCTTGCTATGAAATCCAACTGTGAGCTTTAGCATAGAATGAAGTTAAACCTTTTTCCTTTGGCAAAGGAGAATATGTTGTATTTATAAGCTTTTATTAGTTCATCAGCCCATAGTACTCTGCTCCATTCTTACCCGCAAATCCATACCGGAAGAAGTTAGCATCTCGTTTTTCCAACTGATGAGTCAAGGGTGGAGACTGTATTGCCCTGTCCAACTTCAGTGACAATTTAACACATGCACCAGGACAAGGCCACAAGGTTAGGCAATAAAATAAGAAAATAAATCTTGGATTCTGTACGGGTTCTTCCAAGTCCTTTGTTAGCAAAATAAATGAGACAGATCTGAAAAAAGTCTTTAATGCAGCTGTAAATGAAAAAGCCACCATGTTTTTGAGGGTTGACAAGTTTTCATAAATACTCTCAGAAAAAAGTCTTCAAATGGGTAAGTGTAGCATTTCCATAAATATTGCAGGCAGCTGACCTAACTAGTGTGGACAGTTGGCCAATTTCCCTGATCACCATGAGAGGCATCCTATCTGCCAAGAGTCTATCTAGTCCCTTCCCTACAACCACGGTGAGGAACTGAAGGATGCTGTAACTTGTGACATCACAGTTGGTTTTCTATGTTGTCATCAGTCTGATTGCCTAGGGAACTGATGGCTGAGTCTAGTGTTTCTCAGTCAAAAAGCACCACAAGAGCAGGATCAAGTTGGTGTGTTCATCTCCTCAGTTCAGAAGGGAAGACGACTAGTTTTGTAGCTTTCCCTGTACCCTTGCAGGCAACCATAGGTGGGGTCTGGAAGAATCCCTCTCTGCTTCAGATTGTGAGGGAAAGTGTACCACACAAGAATGAAAGCTTATTTTGACTGTAAGCCACCTGGGACAATGAAATAATTATCAGAAAGGCAAAATATGAATGTTGAAAATAAATATAACTGTGACGTGAATATTTTGGTACTTACTTCCATGAACCCTACTTCTAAACGTGAACTCATGAAAATATGAAGTTGCCTTATACAGAGTCATTGGTCCATCCAACCCCATCTACTCTGACTGGCAGCTGCTATCCAGGGCAAGATCTTTTCAATTGCAGACGTCAGGAACTGAACCTGAAACCTTTGTCATTCAAAGTATGGGCTGTACCACTGAATTATTGCCCCGCCCTAATTATGTATGAAGCCATTTCATGAAATGAAGGAGCCACATAATCCCTTTTATCGTGACAAGAAACATTTATTTCACCTGAAGCATAGCTGCTCATTTCTGGATGCTGCCAGTAGGAAATAATAATGAGTTTTATTGCTTCACAAGTGGGGAACATGTTAAATACATTCAGCTATACAACATACAGTATCTTGAGACATGTGTACTCTTTCAGGGGTGAAGTTACACATTATGAAAATCACAGAGCTGATGCCCCCACCCCCTGCAAAAAAATAATAATAATCAGGTGCTCCCCCTCTGCAACATGCAGCAAAAGCAGTCCTTGTTCTCCCCAGGGGTTAAATTTACTTTGATTTCTTGGGTAGGCCCTGTCGATGATGAATTATGGGGGGGGGGGAGTTGAGGAAGAAGCCCCTTCCTTTCCCCACTTCCTGGGGAGGAGGGGTTGGCAGTCTTCTAGCTGTAGGAAGCATAGTGCAACCCACAGCATAGAAGAGTGACACCTTTAAAAATGAAATATTTAAAGGATTCTCTTTATTCTTATTACAAACATTTGTTTCTCAATGAGAGAGGCAGCACCTACCTAAGTGGTGAGTAGGCCCAGGCTGACCTTGGAAAAGTGGTGGATAGGCTGGGCCTACCCTGACTTTAACCACTGGTATATTGACACCTTAAGTGGCACAGCGGGGAAATGCTTGACTAACAAGCAGAAGAGTGCCAGTTGGAACCCCCATTGGTACGTTTCCTAGATTATGGGAAACACCTATATCAGGCAGCAGCGATATAAGAAGATGCTGAAAGGCATCATACTGTGTGGGAGATGGCAATGGTAAACCCCTCCTGTATTCTACCAAAGACAACCACAGGGCTCTGCAGGCGCCAGGAGTCGACACCGACTTGACGGCACACTTTACCTGACCTTACAGTACTGTCCTCTGCACATTGTGCTTTTTCCATCCAGATCATTGACTGGGGGCAACTAACATATGTGAGGACATCAGGACACAGGACAAGTTTTAATAATAATAATAATCTTTATTACGGTCGTTGACCAGCACAGGACAAGTTTTACTATTTAGTATGGAGGGGGAGGAAGCACAGTGGGGATGCTGTTTGCAGCAGTAGCTCCTCCATTTTTTTTTTAATCATGTGTAGTTCTGCTGTAGGTCTCTGCTCAAAGTCAGTTCTAAGACTGATATTAAAAGTAATAGGATTCAAACTGATTCCCTGATTTCAAAAATTAGAGTGCACCTTTCACCTTCAGAGCACAAAAAGACATGCTACATGACTGCAATTGGTAATTAAAACAAAAACCTGCCCAAACTGTACATTGTAGAGCTCCAAATGACCAGTACAGAATACTACATCGCCACACTTTGTTACTTATTTATACAGGATAGAGAAAATTTTAAAAAGAGTTCTGTTCACAAAACAGTTTTAATTTTTTATTTGTTGCATAAAGGGAATGGAGGTAAGTGGACTATTGTTTCACTTGAACTCATTATTTCACTTGATAGAGAAAAATGATTATTTTTTTGCACAGTAGTGGAAGATCAATGCCAGGTTCCAGGTTTGAATTATCCAAATGCTCTACAGGTAAGCGTTAACCTAAAACTTCTTGTTGTCACAGTAAAAATAAATACATTTTATTCACCAAAAACAAAACAAAAACACAAAAACACAAAACTCCAACACCCTAGAAAAGGACTTTCATGGATAACAGTGATTGAGTGTTCCATTAAAATACCAGCCAGCTGTATGTTAAAGTATATGCCCAACCATTTAAAAAAATGTAATACATAAATCTAATAACCATTTTTTAAAAAACCAACAAGTACATCCATTTTTAAGTGGCTATTCTGCATATTGGCATGCCAACATAAAATAAGTATCCATTTTAGATTTTAAGTAAATTAGCTTTGATACAAATATGGTGCCAGTTGACCGTTTGTTGGTGTTTTTAAAAAGCACATTAGAACTGTGTCTGATGCTTTAAACAGACATAAATAAAATTAAATTATTAAAATAGACTGGTGAATACTGCAAGATATGCTGGGAAATTATGAAAAATATGTTTTACAATGATGTCTACTATATCTAGAACAATTCAAAACATTTTATCTCAGACAACACAGAATTGTCAGTAAATTTTAGGAGAGCATCAACCACCGTGATGTCTGCTGCTTAGCTGCATCCATTACAGGACAAAGTATAACACTGTATCAGTCCTGATACACTGATTACATATGCATTCAGAATTACAGGTAGTATTTACAAGGTGGGGAGGAGGAAAAGATATATTTAATTTTAAAAGCCCCTGGAAAACAGACTTCTTAGCCAGCTGTTGCATTTGCTGCAAGATGAGGTAATTTAAATGCAGTTGAGTTAAGTCTAGTAGAGTTCAGGGTCCATGCTATCTACACTTCAGTACAGACAGCTTCAGTGAATTGATTGAACATTATTATATATTGTAAGAAAGAAAAATCATTCAATCCAGTTAAGTCCTGCTTTGTAGTGCTCTTTATGCAACACTGACTAAATGTCAGAAGGTTTCTCAGCTTGATCCAACAAATGGTCTTTCAATAGAAAGAAAAAGGGTAACTTTTCTATAAATTGGTTTCATCCCAAGAAGGATCATTCATGCTCTTTAGAACTTTCCGGACAAGCTTTTCAAGTTCCTTGCGGGCTCTTTGTTCTTCTTCCAATGATTTCTTCATCTTTTTGTTATCCTGGCAAACAAAAGGCAAACATATTATAGCAACTTGTTCTGAATTGTTAAAATATTGTTTCGCATCAAGATGCCTGCTTTTACAAGGGGAGTTATGTGGAAATCGGTTGTGAAAATCTGTTGCAGACTTTTGTCTGCTCCTGGAATTAATTTTGGGCTCTGTATATCCAGTGACCAAAGAAAAGAATATCTTCTAGAACAAGTACTAACAAAAGTAAACAAACAAATACTTTACAAAGGGAACAAACATTTGTACAACACACAAGGGAATTACAATAGCAGGTACAAGTTATGGGGCGGGGGGGGGAACCTTCTTGTTAGGAGGGTTGTGTGTTTATGTGTGTTGGGTACATGAATAATAGAAAGTGTATAGTTGTGATAAAATATACCTTGAAAGTCACAGAGCATTAAAATCCATGGCAATTTCATGATCAAAGCTTTATATACAGTAATTAAAAAAACAAAACCCTATATAGAATGCATTTGTGACTGCTTCACAACTCTTGTGATTTCTTTCAGGTACCATTTCCCCACATCCAATCCCAACACCTGTGCACAGGCCAGTTCAGCCTGTCCTAGTCTACAACCAGTCAATTTGGCAGACAGGATTCAGTATGGGCTGTACTGTCTGAATGGGCAAAATTGTACCGTGAGGGTAAGGTGCTCCTAGGAAGCTATAATGGCAAATTGGCTAACAGCAGTGGTGGAAGTCACTGTGCCTCACACTTCCTGTTTCTGTGCTTCTCATGATCTCTGAAGTGCAACTTTTGCTTCTCCCTCTGAAATCAGAAGAGCGGGCTCCAGATGCAGGGACAATTTGTCTCACTCACTGGGGGGAAATGTCAAAATTCCAGTTTGGACATTACAAAGCAGTGGGGAACACAAAGCTGGAGATTATTTGTGTTTCTTGCCTCTTCTCTCCCCATGCATATTATGTAACCACTAGAGCCATTCCGAGAATGAGAAACTGCTATCTGAATGGCCACAGCTAGATGACAAAAATGTGTTCAACAGGTTACTCTTAACTGTTCAATACTTCTGAAAAAATGCTCTAGAATTCAAGGGACTGTTAGAATGTTTGAGGCCAATTGAAAATGATGAAGATTCATAACAGAATATATACATTCTGGGGCCTGTCTTTTGCCTTGTGTTTTAAAACTTGCCCCCATTGTAAGTTAAAAGAGCAACCTTGATTTAGTTATATTATGCGCCATTTTACATAAACCATTTTTCCTAATCAGCGCTTCATACTTTTCCTAACCTTTATATCTGCAGAAAAAATACAACACCCATGCCTTCGGATTCAGAAGTGGTAGTGTACATGGTTTGACATAGGGGTGTGTGTGTGTGTGTGTGTTTTAAAGATGGTGATTGACCCCTGTAGGGAAACTATAAAAACATGAAGCAGCCCAAAGTCAATTTAAAAATGCATCGGGTTATGCTGATAGGCTGCAAGAAGCAGCTACACAACAAGTTAAACACAAAATACAAGCCATTTAGGAACACAGGAAGCCACCATATACTGAGTCAGACCATTGGTCTATCTAGCTCAGTATTGTCTACACAGACAGGCAGAGGCTTCTCCAAGGTGGCAGGCAGGAATCTCTCTCAGCCCTATCTTGGAGAAGCCAAGGAGAGAACTTGAAACCTCCTGCTCTTCCCAGAGCAGCTCCATCCCCTGAGGGGAATATCTTACAGTGCTCACATGTGGTCTCCCATTCAAATGCAACCAGGGTGGAGCCTGCTTAGCTAAAGGGGCAAGTCATGCTTGCTACCACAAGACCAGCTCTCCTGTATAAAGCCATTTATACAGACACACTTGTGCTGTCTTCCAGTCAAGACTGTGCTCTGGATCTCTTAGAGGCTACCAAACCATCAAAGCTGAAGGGTCACTTTAGTTCTATTAGTCTCTGGCCAAGGGATAACCAGCACCCTGGGATAGGTTGCACTTTGAAAGCCTCAGTCCTGAGAGCAGAGCTATGCAAAATAAACAAAACAACCCAAAAAAACTATGGACATGCATTTAGTCTACATAATAATTTTAGCTTCTAAATGTGCAATTCTTTGGCACAGAAACAGGTTGCTCACCTGTAACTTATGATCTGGAGGTGGTCCGTGGTATTAATAATGAATAGGTTCTGTGATTGCGCAAGGACCTCGCAGACAGATTGACTAGCTCCTCGCTATGCCTCCAACTGCCCTGCACTTGCTCCACTCTTCCGTTGGCAGAACGAGCTCCACTCGTTCCATTTTTGGCAGTTGGGGCATGTTCTTTCTCAGTTTCTTGCAGACCGCCAGGTGTTGAAGATCCATGGGTTGTTTTGAGGTTTTTTAAAGATTGCAGGGAGGTCCGGGTGGGATTTATGAATACAACGGATCACCTCCAGATCATAAGTTACAGGTGAGCAACCTGTTTATCTGGATTGTGATCCATTGCATTCATAATGAATGGTTGTTTAGCCAGCTCCACAACTGGTGGTGGGCACAGGATAGCCTGTCATTATGGCTGTACCTGCTTCAGAACACTCCTCCCCAAACTGGCCTCCTTTGTCAGTCGCAAATCAATGGCATAATGCTTTATAAGCAGTTGGTGTGAAAAACTCGTTGCTGCCTTGCAGATTTCTGCCACTGAAATTCCCACCAGATTGGCCACCAAAGACGCATAAGCCCTCATGGAGTGAGCCTTAATGACCTTAGGAGGTTCTTTCCCGCGAGTCTTGTATGCTAGCTTTATCAGCTGGACTATCCACTGGGATAGCCTTTGCCTGGACACTGACTGCCACTTGGACCTCCCCTTGTGTACCACAAATAACTTTTTTGTCTTTCTTATGTCTCTTGTCACATCCAGATAATACAGCAGAGTGCGCTGCACATCCAAGGAGTGCATGGCTTTCTCCAGTGCTGTCTCCGGGTTCTGAAAAAAGGTTGGTAAAACTATATCCTCATTTAAGTGGAATTCCGTAAGTATTTTTGGTTTGATGTGAGGATCCATTCACATTTGCACCTTGGGTGGGTAAAACTGACTGTAAGGGCGATTAGCTCATAAAGCCGCTAATTCACTCACTCGCTGTGTCATAGTAATTGTAACGAAGAAGTCTGCATTCGCAATGTCGCCTCTCCTAACGGTTCAAACGGGCACTCAGTTAGGGCATTCATCACTAAAGTCAAGCACCATTGCTGCATGGGTTCCTTTACAGGTGGGTACAAGTTGTTCAAGCCTTTTAGGAATTTCTTACAGTCCTGGTGGAAAACACCATAGTGCCATCCCATCCCTTGTGTTCAGAAGATATCGCTGCCAAATGGATTCTGATGGATGTGTTTGCCAATCCCTCCTTGTTAAGCGTTGTCATGTAGAGGAGGACCTGCCTAACTGTAAGCTTACTTGGGAAAAAACCCTGCTTCTTGGTGTGCAGCTTGAACCTCCTATAGTAGCACCTCATTGAGCACCTTCTATTATTCAGCAAAATTTTATCTAGTAGCTGATTCTCCACACTGTTAGCCTTAACATCCCTACTTGCGGGTGCTGTAGCAACCCACCATTCTGGTTTAGCAAATCCAGATTGTTTGGGAATTTGTGATGCACTCTGCATGAGTGCCTTAGTAATGGTGCAAACCACAGCTGCCCTAGGCCACCATGGGGTCACCAGTATTCCCCTTCTGCCATCCCTCAACATTTGAGACAGGACTTGAGTTATCAGCGGCTGCAGTGGGAATAGATAGAACAGGCCCCTAGTCCATACATATTGGAATACATCGCCCAACGAGCCCTTGCCGTATCCTGCAAGTGAGCAGTATCTCTGGCATTTTTTTTTTTTTTTGTCAGCTGGTTTTTTTTTGGTGGGGGGGGTTGTCAGCAGTTGCAAACAAGTCTATTGCTGGCTAACCCCATTTGTCGAAAACCTCTTTCAAATACATGTTGTTTAGTTCCCACTCGTGGTGTTGGTTCCTTAGAAGTATTTGACGGAGCTTGTCTGCCTGCATATTGTCTTCTCCCTTTATATGTATTGCTGTTGGGTATATGCTCAGATTCACACACCAATTCCACAAGTGTTGGCTCAGCAAGAAGAGGGAGCGTGATACCGTGCCTCCCTGCTTATACAGATATGCAATTGTTGTTGTATTGTCCAGGTGAACTTATACCACGTTTCCTTGCAAGAGTGGTCTGAATGCCTTCAATGCCATAAATACTGTTAACTGCTCAAGGTAGTTTATATGCTTTTGCCTCTGCTGCTTCATCCATTGTCCCTGCACTTGATGGTTTCTGCAATGCTCACCCCATCTCCACAGGGAGGCATCTGTTGTCACCCAGCATGTGGGGATCTGGGGTTTGAGCAGCATTCCAGACTTTAGATGCACAGTCCACCATTCCAGCACATCTATTACTTCTCACGGCAGAGTAATTTTTGCTGGCTGTCCTGGCTGGAATGGATGTTTCTTAGATACCACATCTGCAATGTTCGCATCCATAGGCGTGTGTTGCAAACCATGGAATTGCAGGATACCATCAACCCCATCAGTGTCTGGATCACCTCTGCTGGTTGCCGAGGTATCTTGGTGGTCAGTGTATTAGGTCCTTAATTTGCTGATACCTGTCCTGTAGCAAGTAAGTTTGCCTGCATATCCCCATCGTCCACTGCGTACATCAGGGGAGGCTCGTCTGTGGCTACAGTATGCTGTATTGCCTACTGTAAATCTTAGATACTTGTGATGTGCTTCGTGTATCCCCACACATGGATATACACATCCTTCAAGTTCAGTGTAGCTGCCCATTCTTCTTTGGCTAAAAGATGCAGAATTCCCTGTAATGTCATCATCCTGAATTTGAGAGTCTGCATGTACAGATTGAGCTCTCTCAAGTCCATTATAGCCCATCTCCCTCCATCTTTTAGGGGGGATTCGGAAATAACGGGAATAAAATCTGGACATCCTCTCCACCCACCACAATGGTACAATTGCCTGTTTTTGCAGCAACACTTGTATTTCCTCCAATAGGACTGGGGTTGGTTTTGTAAACTTTATCCCCTGAAAAGGAGGCAAAGTTTTGAACTCTACTGCTTGTTTTGTTCTCTGTTCTGTTTAGCGTTCTGGCCCTTTTGCCGCTGTCCAAATGCTTTATTTATTGCCTTCTAAAATCCCTTCTGTCCTGCTGCCTGTACGTGGCTCGATGCTGTTGTCTACCGAATGCTCAATTATGGATGATGTGTTTGTTGAAGCTATAAATGTCTTTGCTGTATATATTTAGATTTTTCCACATTCCCATTGTTGTGTCAGTGCTTTCCGCAAAGAGTCCCTTTCCATCGTATGGCAAATGTTCCACCCTGACCCGCATTTCCTGTTGTAAGTTTGTGGAACGTAACTAAGCACGGAGATGCATGGTTCCAGCTGTTGTCACTCCCCTTGATTCTGTCTTCGCCAAATGCTTAAAAATGCTGAGCAGTTGTCTAGTCACAGCAGTCATCTTTTCATATTTCTGCACAAACTTGTTCTGGAACTCTTCCGGTGTCATTGTAGTTGAGTCCTGGAAAAGTACATCCCATAAATGATGTCCATATCTGGCCAAACATGTGGAATAATTTGCAATCTTTAGAGCCAAGCTTGAAGTGGCATATATATTCCATACATCTATTTTCTGCCCTTCCTTTTCAGAAGGAGTAGTATGATGCTGCCCCTCTTTTGAAGAAGCTGCGCATTCCACAACTAAGGAGTTCAGCACCGGATGCCGCATCAGGTAAGTGTTGTCTTCCTCTTGCACTCTGTACAATCCTTCTAATTTCCTCAATGTCGGTGTAGATGTTTGCAGCACCTCCCATGCCGACTGGGCTGCCTTTGTAACCGCAGGCAGCATAGGAAGCACTGCTGGGTGCGTCACCCTTGCCTTAGCCATCATATTATAAACTGTTAATATGAAATCACTGAGGAGCAAAGTATATGAGGTGTAGACGCATAGGTGGCCTAATAAAAACTGAGCAAGAACACGCTCCAGCTGCCAAAAACAACAGAAGCACGGAGTATGTGCAAGAGAGTTGGAGGCGTACCGAGGAGCTAGTCAACCTATCTGCGAGGTCCCTGAGCAGGCACAGAACCCATTCATTATGAATGCAGCGGATCCCAATCCAGATCTTTGGGTTATCCCTGGTTCTCTTATTACAGTGCTGTTTTTCTTAAGTGTTTAGGATAAAAGAAATGGATAAACCAAGTGCTTAATTACTCCATCACTGAGTTAGATTCAAATCAGTCTATTTGTTTATAGTTGCCAAAGATAAAAATACAGGCTCACAGTGACACATTTTTCCATGTTTCTGTTCCCATGGAATGATCTATACAGTCATTCATTCATATAACAATTTGCAATAGCCTACAAGTCTTACAAATATCAATTAAATTCAGGCACAGTTCAGATGCAGTGCTAAACCATAGTTTTGCACTATGTAAATAAGCATGAGGGAGCTGTGGGCTTGCATACTTCTCCTTGAACGAGGAGGAGAAGAATAATTTCGCTTTCAATTTGAAACAATTTGTCGTTCTATATTATGTGTGAACTGGAGGAAGTGAGGTTTAACAACTAACCGTAAGTGAAACAAGAAAGTTTATCAAACAACAGTTTGACGGGGGTGATAAGTGTGTGGACCCACATCCCAAATGCTTCTGCATGTAAATCAGGCCTGGGCAAATCAAGCCTGCACAACATAAGGCCTGGGGGCCAGATCCAGTCTGCGGGGACTTTTTTTTGCTGGCCCCCAGGTAGGAATATCTTGCAGCAACAGCAGGAGCCCTGAAGAGCTCTTGGATTGTCCCACTGACAAGTAGCAGTGGCTCAATGCACCTGGCCACCTGAGATCAGATGAAAGGTGTGTGGCAGCAGTGGACTGAGGAGTGAACTAGTTGCTGCTGCTTGAGCAGCGGCAGCAATGGATGGAGGAAACTGATACCCCATTGATGGCACAAGGACAGGTCCTATTTTCAACAGCAGCGGCAACAGACAAGAACAGGCAGAAGGTTACTGTTTTGGTCAATTCTCTCTTCCCGGGGAGGGGCAGGGAGAGCAGGACATTCTCTGTCCTCTCTGGAAACTGTCTTACAATGCCACCCTCTGCCTCTTTACTTGGAAATATATCTCATGGTATACCCAGTAAGGATTGCTCCAAAGTAAACATGTCTAAGATTTCAGCCTGAAAGAAACAGCAATTTAGGGAGTGGAGAGGACTTTGGGGCTGGCAAGCACTCTAGGGACCCCAGTGATGGCCAGATCCTATTTTCTGGCCAATATCCTTGATTAAAACTGTGGGTCCCTTGACAGGAGGGAGAGATCATAAAGTAGTTAATAATTGCTTTCATTAATATTGTTAATCAATTTTAATGTAATTAAATGTTAATTCAATTTTAATGTGACAATCCACTGAATTATAATGCCACAATGCATGGTTGGTTCGGGGGCATTTGAGTTGTGCAACCCATGCTAAATCATGGTTTAGCATTATGTCTGAGCCGGGCCTCAGTCAATCACAGAGGACAAAGCACACAAACCTTGAATACCATATGACACCAGGGGCAGTGCCAGCAAAATTCTAGCAATGTGGAAGTAGGGAATTAGGTGTAGCAATGTTGGCCCATGTAAGTAATTGCAAAAGCAACTGCAAATGAAAGTTCTGTCAATGGCTGGCCCCACACAGACACCATATAGACAGCTCTAAAGGAACCAGTAAGAACATTCTGTACCAACTGCTGCCTCCCCAGTATTTGCCATCATAGTTCATGATACAACTAACACAATGCAACATAGCTCTTACCCACAGCACTAGCACACGAGCTATGCAACAGCATGGCCACTAGAATACAATAATTCTATTGCCAATTTTTGAGTATAGCTCTAAAAGCCTGCAAATTTATTGCCAGTACTTATTTGCTTTAACCACTGCATATAATATCCACTGTTCTGTGTATTGATAAAGTGTGTTATGTGTCTTTTACAAACCTGTCTTAATTCCTGTACTTCATCCTTTAATGCATACACTGTGTCAACAAGACTTCTAAAATAGAAAATTAAGATAAAATACTTTCACAACGTGTAAATGAATTATGTAAAATCACATTAAGGATTACGAAGACAAAAGGTTTTTAATTAGACACCATATAATTTAGGATGGAAAAAGTAAGAACATAAAAAGCCAACCTCTTCTCCCCTCTTCCCCACTCCCAATTTATATCTGCATTGTCTTTGGAGCTACTCCAGGTCTGCACAATACAAGGCCCGGGGGCTGGATCTGGCCCACGGGAACTTTTTATCTGGTCCCCAGGTAGGAATAATCTGCAGCCACAGCAGGAGCCATAAAGTTCTTGGTTTGTCCCATGGATGAGCAGTGGTGGCTCACTGCAGTTGGGCATTTGAGGCAGGATGCATGTGGCAGCGAAGAACTGATAACTGAGTCAGCCAGATGCTGCTGCCTCCACAGTAGCCTTGGATGGAGTGAACTCGAGCAGCAGCAGCAGGCAGCAGGCACAGGCCTTGCACACCCCAGAAAGGCAAAGAGTCACTCTTTTGGTCAGTTCCTTCTTCTCGGAGTGGGGGCATCATCTCCAGAAACTACCATACACACCATTCTTGGTATGTTTATGTGGAAATACATTCCACGGTGTACCCGTTAAGGCTAATTCCTACGTTAGCAAGCCTAGGATTTCAGCCTCAAAGCAACAATGAATTAAATCAATATAAATCAAATAATAAATAATAATTTTAGGGAGAGCAGAGAACTTGGAATGTGTTTGGAGCGGGCATAAATTCCAGATGCCCCACTGACTGAGCAAGGACAGAGCCTATATTGTGGCCACTATTCCTGGGTTAACACTGTGGGTCCCTTGATGGTGGGAAAAATCTGCAAATAGCTAATAATTGCTTTCATTAATATTGCTGTTAATTAATTTTAATAATGCACTAAAAATTGAGCTTGCCCCCCCTGCACAGAGTCATGGCTGGTTCTGGCCCACTAGGGCATTTCCAGCATGCATTCCTGGTCTACTCTGTCTCATTGGGTAAAAGTTATGCAACTAGTAGCATAAAATCACTTTGCTTGCTTAGGGTATAATTTGCTATCAGCGGCCGTGCACATGTAATTAAATTTGTTTGAATGGGTTTTGCAATTAAACCAATGATGGATCTCCTTACTAAAAACTATGCACTCACCAAAACACAATTATCACATACTAAAGACTCTAGAAATCCTATAATAAACATGGAGAAATCTCAGATCACTTAAGAATGCTACCTTACCCACAAAACTGATCAATTCCCAGCTGGTACAAGGATGAAGGAAGGAAGATGCAAAAAGAAAAAAATTAGAGGAAAGCAAAATGGCGTTCGGAACAAAAACACCTGACTAATTAGTAGTCAGGGATTTCATCTACTGTTTGGTCTTAAAACCTTTCATCAGCTGGATGGAGGTCGGTATGTGTGCAGGGCTCGGTCCTCCTTCTGGAGGTGTGGGGCCACCGGGGGCCCCCAGACCCTGAAAAGTCTGGAAAACCCTGGATGAACACCCGGAGAGACCAATCTGCAATCATTGGGCTGAACGGGAAGAGGCATTTCCACCGCCCAGTAATGAACGGCCTGCTATAAATCCCTTTCCTGCTCTAATAAATCTCTGAGATGACTACGGCTGTAAGTTTTTCAGATCTACGGTTTTTTTACTCTCAACTTTTGCTTATTTTTTGCTATCTTCTATTTTGAATCCTTCTATGGACTTTGCCAGAGAGCTCAGCATTCCAATGCTATTAACTTTTAGTTTTGCTTTGAAGAATCCTTTTAAAATGTTAGAGGCTACAGCAATTACTTGTTTTATCTTGATCTTTAACCTACATGTAATCTGTTGGAGATGATCATGAACTTTGTATTTTCTGAGAATCCCCCTTGAACTTTTCAGCAAAAAAGTGTGACATCTGCAATGGAGAAGAGGAATGGCAAAGAAGATTGGATTGGAGAGAAAAGCAGCTCTTTCATTGGTTTTTTTTAAAAACTGTCCTGCAATGCCACATATTTACACATTTAACCAGCTTAAGTTTTACTTACAAAGTCCCAACTGGAAAGACTTAGTTTATCTGTGGTTGGGAGGATTTGCCTGGCAGATCTTCCTTGAATTTATAGTTCCTTCTGTTTGCACAGCTGATAAAGTGTTTTATGGCTGGACAATTATCTTCTTATTACCAACCATTTGAAGCTCTGACTGGGGAAATGAAAATGACTGGTGAGAACTGGCTGACTGTTTCAGCAGAGGAAAAGGAGGACTGTTTTCCTATGTTCTATCTCTCTTAGTGGAATCAGGACTTCTCGGTCTTTTGTAGTTCAATACCACTGATGGAACTGCTATTCAATCACAGTTAATGCCAATTAGCATTTTGTATCAGGATCTTGACTTTACTTTGAAGAATTTCCAAACTTGTTACTCAGCTGAGTTGGAGTGAGGATGATTTTTTATTCTGGTGTTGCAACCATGGTACTTTTTGTTAAACACAGGGAGGTGAAATTGGCATGGGGGGAGACTGTTAAGTGGTGTTTCACTTTAAGATACTTTACTTTACAAAAAAGTGGTCTTTTAAAATATCTAAATCTTATTTAAAAGTTTATTTGCTTTGGCTATATGTCTTTTGGGTGTGCCCTAGCAGAACTACTTAGTTTTTGGACAGGTAGCCATGGCGAGATTTACGTGGAAGGATTCTAACTGAAATAATTTTACTGTATAGAAATTTGATAACCCTTTGTTCCCAGGCATAGAAGTTAAAGTCCCGACACTGTTTATTAGTCTCCCCCTAAATGAGAGAGTGTCCTTGGACACTGGTTTTAAGATTTGATATTAACCCTATGTTATGTGAGTCAGCTGAGATGTTTACCAACTTTTCTTTCTTTCTGTCTTTGTGCTGGGATAAATGAAAAGCCCGATATTTTTAGTGATGTATCTATCAGTATTTTATTTCTCTTTGCTGATATATTTTCAATATAATGGAATTATCTTTTCTCTTTTATTTCTCTTTCCCCCTGAGCTTGTTTTCTCTCTCTCTCTCCCTCCCTCCCTCCTTTTCTCTCCTTTTTGAGGTCTCTTTTTTGTGGCTCCTTTTCTTGAGATATTTGACTTATTTTAGGGTTCATATATAGGATTAGACTTAATTAAATATTATGCCTTTTTATTGTATTTCAATGTATTCCCTGTGTTAATTGTTCCTTTTTTCTTTCTTTTAACCATTAAGATTTAGGGAACTCTATATAGGGGTTTAGCATTGAAATAACCTACTCAGAAACTGAGATTTATTTTTATTTTTTTAATGATATACCCGAATGTTCCAATGACTTAAGGAACTGCTATATACCTTTACGGAAGAAAGGATAATTAATGTAACTAAGTTAGGGTTTCATATATAGGTTTTAACTTTGAGTATAATTCAATATTATACCTCATTAATCGACCTTTCAATTAGGGGGTTCTATATAATGGTTTAAAACAGATAATAACCTAATTAGGAAATGGGATGTTGTATGATAAACCTGATAGTTTTAATGACTTAAGGAAGTGACGCAGATTTTTGTCCTTTGCTTCTTTACGTTTCTCTTTTGCCTTTCAAAGAAGAAATGAGATATATTAAGAATGGAGGAATTTTAAGTTTAAGGCATAAGATTATTGGCACTATTTTATTATATGATATTATAGCTTTAAAAAGACTATGTATCTAGATATTTTATTTGGAAAGCTCAGTGTCTGACTTTTTGGTACTCTTAAGTCTTGGTTTGAACAATTTATTATTTAGCCTTAGCTTCTAATTGAAACCAAATTTCAACTAAAAATATATATATATATACCTTTAGCATATCTATTTTCTTCTTCTTCTCAGTATCTTTTTTCACTTTCATTGCCTCCTATGGGCTTTTACTGGTTGTTATGAAAATTGTATAATGGTAACTGTTGAATGAACTGCTTGTGATGCAAACAATCAGAAGGAAACTGAGAAAGACTACATTTATGTACAGGGAGAGATCTCAGTGTCATAGCTTGATAGCCTATTCTCCCAGTGGTGGGTTATAGAGACCAGTTTTGGCTGAAGTTAGTCTCTCTATTCATGAAAGAATATCTTTCCATTTATCTCTCCAGTTTTCTGTTTGCTAAATGAATAGGACTGCTGAAAGTTTAACTGGTTTCTGTCACTTGCATATTTGGGGACAAGATGGGAATTTTGATTATAAAATATTGGTGGATATGTGGTTTTGTATTTACAATATATGTACCTTGTCCTTATGGCAGAATTTGTGTTTTAACGCTTACATTTTCTTCTCCATTGAATTTTTATGTTTTAAATCGTTCCTTTGAGGCCAAGGTGAGAGTTCTATGGGAGGTTTGAGGTTCATTTTTCTCTCTGACGATTTGATTTGTTTTTTTAGACGTACCACCTATTTCTTACAGATTATTTTAACTCATTCAAGTATGCTTAAATAGTATTACTCTGCAAAAGTCTTTTTTCCTTTTCTTTTGCTTTCCTTGCTGTGGCTGAGTCATTGCTCTAATTCATGTATGATTATGTCAACCTCAGAGATGTAACCTGTCTTATTTCTATTACTAATCAAAACCAAAAATTCTATTTTAAAAAAAGTAGAGAACCCAAGATTGTTGAAATTAGTCTAAATCAGGCCTGCTCAACTTTGGCCCCCCAACTGTTTTTAGACTACAACTCCCATAATCCCCAGATACAGTGGCCATTAACCAGGGATTATGGGGGTTGTAGGCCAACATCTGCAGGAGGACCGAAGTTGAGCAGGCCTGGTACACAGGACTTGACAGTGTGCATTATAGGCAATGAACTCCAGTAGGATATTCATCATCTAAAATATAAAATGACAGACTATGTAAGGATCAAGTTTACTGGTAAGTGAAATATATTGCAGATTTCCTATCTGCAAGAACATGAAGATGGCTGTTTAAAATTAATCATTATTTTTTTAAAAAATAGAGAGTCATCTTACTTTTCTTCGATCACAGTCTGACCATTACTTTTTGTTTCTTCTACAATTATTTTCTCCTCCTCTGGAAGCAACACTTGGGGAGCAGATTCTTTGCGGGAGCCTAATGCAAAACAACAATAGAATTAAAAGATAAACATCTAGGCAATATTAAGCATTTGAAAGAATACGTTTAATTTTTTTTTAAGGGAGCAGGAATATTATGAGGCAGTAGTTTGGGTTATTGTTTGTAGGACTACATGATTTCTGACTTGTTAGTCTTGTTTTTATGCAGATATTATGCCGATTACTTTAATTGGTGAATTTCCATTGGCTTCAGTGAGAATGGTCAATGAACTACCATTTATATTTTCAAAGAAGCGGTAGATTAGATTAAAATACTTTAATGACTTCCTAGATAAATCAGTGAAAACTTTATAAACGTACCCAGCAGCAAATGATCAAACAAGGTAATAATTACCTTACACTAACATGATACATCTGAAACATCTATAAACAGAACCACCATATTAAAAAAGTATTCTGGTTGGCTGTGATCTCATTGACTATAATACACTCAGTGCAGTATTCCTTAAAGTGCTTCAGGACTACACTTGAAAACAGAATGCAGTAGACTGCTCTGATGGTGGTTGATCATTAGAAGCAAAATTAGAATGATCTTCCATTCTACTGACTTTGAAGCACTAGTTAGTTTGGTCCCAAAAGCTTCAGTTACTTACGCTTAAAATTTAAAAGTGCCCTCCACCTTATATCTTACTGCAAAGTCAATACTTAGGGCAAACATCTACCTGATATTGCGTTACATCCTAAGAAGTTAGTTATGACTAAGCATCATTGAAATCAATGAGTTGTGACTAACTAAAATCTCATTAATTTCAAAGTTATGTGGTCATGACAAATTATCTTCAAATACAAGCTTAATACTCTCAGAATTATACATGAACAGGGAGCATATACAGAGCTGCTACTAATGGTACAAGGAAAGACTTCTGTCACAACAACTAAAACAGCACGCTATCACAAGAATAATACAGTACATACAACCATTTTATCACACATCTACACCTGAAGTGTGGTAAAATTCTCCTTACAGCTTGAAGGGATGATACCAGCATACCAAGTATGTGGGTACATGCCATGTAAGTTTCATTTGGTAAATGATTGCTTGCATTCACCCTGAATCTTTGGCATACAGAAAATTAGAAATCTGAGTAAGTCACTTACACAGGAGTTGCTCTGTCAAGTTGCTGAAATAATCAAATATTTAATGCTGCAAATGCAGGACAAGGGAGATATAAAAGATTCTGTTCCCCTAAGTTGTTTAATTTTCCCGGGAACTGAAGGAAATAGGACAAACAAGAGTACATAGAAGCAGTGGTTCCTTTTAAAATTTCTAAATGAACTGAGTAGTAGAGCATGATTATTCAAAACAACTAGGCAGACGAAAATGTCTGACCCAAGCACTACAGCAAAAGGGTATTAAGAAAGAAAGAAAGAAAGAAAGAAAGAAAGAAAGAAAGAAAGAAAGAAAGAAAGAAAGAGAAAATTAGTCATAGAAAGCCATCATTAGTCATAGAAAGTTGACATGGAACAGATTCCGTGATACTTTGGGGACAATTTTAGTACATAATCACCATCTTCTTAAATGCACTGCAAATCAAAACTTGCCAGAATATGGAACTGAAATAAAGGGAATGTTACGAAGACACTGAAGAAACAGTTTTATTATTTGTGTGCTGTAAATCACAAGCAATATCTGTTTATTTACAAATGTCTTATCTGTGGCTTCCTAACATCAAATAAAAATCTAAATTTAGTGTAATTTCAATTCTACTCCCTAGGAAATATAAATAGCATTTTTTTTAAAATGCTAAATTTTAAGGACCAACATATTATTCGATTTCACAGATGCAGAAAGAAAATGTTCTCTAAAGGAATACAAGTCCAATGGATAACATTAGAAAGTTTCATGCCACAACATGTTAATAAGTTACATATAAGCAATTATTGTATCATGGTAAGAACAGATTTTAAGATAACATCAACTATTTTACATGCCAATACCGCATAGATTCATTTCTCAGCTATGCTGTGCTTATTTCTTTATAGCCAAGGTGACAATAAAGAACCTTCAGCTCACCCAAATCACTTTTACTCAGAGATCCTATCATTTGCAATCTTATTTCCAAGTAAGTATTGTTTAGGATTGCAATCCATGTCTCAAACATCATCTGTTAAATGCTTAGGAAATGGGAACTGCTTAGCATTTTATAAACACATGCTGTACAGCAAGGAAAAGCAGAGTTTTGCAGTGAAGGAATGGACTGAAATGAAGGCACAGCAAAGCTCTGTGTGAGAATAGACCCTTTTATACTTTTGCTCATCAGTAGCACTTTAAGACACACAATTACATTACATGAAAAATGGAAATGGTTACCCAGAGTACCCATTGAAGATTTGTTTGGCTAGGCCTTGTGATGAAAATCTACTGCCCTATAGCTTCTTGTACAACCCAGTCAACTTTAGATTTAAGCCAATTCACTCCCATTGAACTGAATGAGAAAAAAGAATCTTTAAAGTGTGCGTGCGGCTGATACACTGCTAATTTGATCCTATCTTAAATTCCCCTAAAAAAGCAAGTTGTGAACATGTTGGAAGCTATTATATTTACCTTCTATTAACATAATCCAGAGCTGGCTCCAGGTTTCAGAGGATCCTTGGCAAACTGCACTCCATGGGGCTTCTCCTACCTTTGTTGTAACCCCCTAAGGTTTCTGGCAGGGCTTACCCTTAGTGGATGGGATGGGAGAAAGGAGATGATGATGGAATGACTCTCTTGGCTGAGAGTTGCTCCACCACAACCAGTTGAAGGCTGTTGGCCCACAGGTAATCTCAGGGATCAGCAGTGGACGTTTGGCAGTGACACAATGATGCTGGCCCAACGCTGGCTCTGATATAACAACCTGGTTTACCCAACAGAACCTAAAACAGTTATTTCCCCAGAAGTCAGTCTGGGAAACCATTTATGCTATAGACTGTACATCAAACAGTATACAGAAGGTATATATCAGCAAGCACATCCTAGTTTATAATTATATTGTAACTGAAGTACACAATAGGCTTTTGCAACCAATATGCAGACTAAGTTATTTAAAACCTTTACAATGTTGATTAATGTTAATATTACTTTTTATATAAAGAGACAAATCCTGATCTACAGATCCTTAAGAGCCATCAGGCAGCTGGGTGCATACCGCTGGGTGCAGAGGTCTTTGTATATCCCTACCAAACAGATGGTCATCACTAAGGAACCACTTCCTGGCAGCAGAAAGAGGAGCTTCAATTCATTTCCATTATCCCTCCCAAACAAAGGACTGGTTCTGTCAAAATAAACTATTCATCTGTTAGGAGATGCACCTGTGACCAGATCTAGATCACCACAGGTAGTCAAGGATGCCAGACAGGGATTTGTACTCCTCAAGAGTCTTTGGAATGCACAAAAGGCATCTGACAAGCAGATTTGCATACCGAAGTCTGCTTCTACATGTGAGTTGCTCCTGTTAGATCAGAGTGATGGAAATTAGGGAAGCACAAAGGGAAAAAGAAGAAAAGCAGTAGCAAAGTCAGCAGTGCAATCTATATGCCATGAAAGGATGGCAGAATAGCATATCACACATTTGTACTAAAAAAACCTCAGAAATCCAAATGCATTTAGAGCAGGGCTGCTCAATTTCAGTCTTCTCACAGATGTTGGCCTACAACTCCCATAATCCCTGACTATTGGCCACTGTGCCTCACAAACCAATGTTGACACAAGGGAGGTAATATGCATAAACGGGAAGAATATACTATTATTTCAGTTACACAAACAGAGGCTTAGTTACAGTAGGGCATGGAAACTTTCTGTTTATGTGTTTCAATAGCTCATTTTATATTGGATTGCACCTTTAGCTTCTCCCCCCACCTCTCGAACAGGGTGACTGAGTACTCTATATTAAAACAAATCTATCCAATTTCTAAAGACATAACTTTACCCCCTACTTTTCTGATCTATGAATGATTTATTTATTGGAACAACTCCCACTGTTACTTTTTATGACCAGAGCATTTCAGCAAAAAAACAACAAACCAAGACAACTTCATTTTATTCACTTCCCCTCCCCAGCATAATTTTCTTCTTTGCTCCAACCTGAAACAAAGTCTAAGGATTTTGTTAAACCCGCCCCCCCCCCAAAAAAGTTTTGGGTAACAATCACAGCTGCTGCAATTTGAGAGGAGAGGCTGTTCTGTGCTCTGGAGCACAGGTAAATGATTGGGCGGGTGGGCAAGGGGCAGCCATTTCTCAAACCACAGCCAGGAAAAAATTGCTCTAACTGCTTAAAGATGTTGTAGCAGATTACCAAGCCTTTGTCTCAGAGCAAGCCCACGTGAGGGGAAGAAAAACGCTGAATCGTCCCCTCCAAGATTTCCGAACGAAGGCTTCTCCCAAAACCTCCCTTTATTTCTGGTAGTTCAAGGCTGCCACCACCACCCAACTATCAACAGTGTTTGACTAGGCTTGGGTGGAATTCCCAGGGAAACTCTGTCGTCTGCTATTGGAAAAGTACAAAAACCTTCCACGTGCAAGCTTACAGATGGTGAGAAAACTGGTAGAACTGCTGAACGTATTGCACCAGAGAAAACCCTTTCCAGCCCCACTTTCCTGAGTTAAAAATCCATTCTTGTTAAAATTGCAAAGGAAAAAAAACTTTTATTCAAAATACTACAGTCCGTTTCAGTCTGTGGCTCTCTCAGCTTGTAGTCACATGTAAAAGAAATACTCAGCAGGTTACAAGAATTCTTCCAAAAAGTACCCCAGATGAAATTGAGGTGGCACGCTTTAAAAGTCATGGTTACCCAGTTGCAAAGAACATGGATGTGAGAAAACACAAAAGCACCTTTGAAAGCTTACAGATAAACCATCCTAGAACAATATCAGGGATGTACAAAGCACAGAAAAGAAATACAAGTTTCTAACACAAAATCTGACTACCAAACTGTTCCCTAGGCTGAATCCCCTTTTCCTCGAAAACTCATCCACCATTTGATGAGAAGCAAGCCTCCTGCAATCCTATCTCCCAAGGATCTGCAGTTCCTTCCACAGCCATCCTCCATGGCATACATCCTGCTCTCATCCCTAGCCTGCTTCCTTCTAACAAAGAGAGCTTCTCTTCCTCTTCATGGCTCTCTAGGTCCCACCCACCCAGTGTGCTGGTTGGCTGATCCTGGAAGTTCACCAGCCTGTCAGTCAGGACAGGGTTCCCTTATGGTCTTTAGGGGAGAGGAGGGGCTGGTCACTACAGATGTGGAAACAATTTTTTATTTCCAATGCCATTTTGCATTTCCGATATTCTGATATTTCCCCCGATCTTATGACAGCGATTCCTTCTGCCTTCTAAATATTGGGTTGGAATTATTTCTAATATATCTGATATCACCACTATTGATATCGGATATACCCAACTACACAGGTCTAGTAATTACTGAATTCCACACACATACACATTGCAAGGAATTAGCTCCAATGTAACAAAGAACAAGGTAATGAATATCATTTCTTAATTCTTGACCCAAATGGGGATATTGGGTAAGATGATTTTTTTAAAAAACCAAATTAATCTAGAAGAGATTAGAGAAATTATTTATTTTATTAAGTTTCTCTTATATACTGCTTCCTCCAAAGACTCTAGGCGGTGAACAACACAACCAATAACAATTAATTAAAATAAAATAAAATAAAATAATAATAATAGGGCAAACACCTGGCAAAACAAGAAACAATTACATACTACTCTTCCATCAAAGAGCTGATTAGCGTTCTAGCTCCATAACAACTTTAGGATGTAGATTAGTTCAGAAGACAGTGGCCACATTCACACATAATGCGGAACCACAGGTCCAATTAAACCAATAGAACTCCCTCTCTGCAGTCAGTGAGACTGCAGAGAGTGGGGTGAACCGGCTGTGCACTTCCTTCTTCCATGAAAGACAGCCCACATAGCCAATCACGGCCGGAGTTGAGGGAGAAGCTTCCTCCCTCAACCCCGGTTCTAGGGAATGCAGCCTGCAGCTCCGAATTTGGACGTACTTCAGGCTGCGTCCAACCTCGGATTGCGGCAACAAAGCTCACTACAACCTGAGGGTTGTAAATTCAGATTGGAGTTACAAATCTGAAACCTCAGGTTCGTCCCTGTGCCAAACCACATTTCCATGCATTCAGATGCGACACTAGCAGGATCTCTGCCCCATTCAAATGCAGTTCCATGTTATGTGAGAATGCGGCCAGTGGCTTGCCCCAAACCACCCATTAAGCCAAGTAGGGATTTGAATCTAGGCTTCTCAAATCTAAACTTAATAACCTATCCATTTGCCATGGTGGAACTCTAGCACCAAGTACTAATTATACTCACATGACATTTGCTACACATGTTCTGGGGCTGTAAAGTAATCCACTCAACTATGGCAAGAACTGATGAGATGCATTAGTCTTAAAACAGCACAAAGCTTTACTGCATTTTATCTCTGCTTAGGTTTTTTCCCCAAGCCTCTGGACACTTATTAATGATCAAAAAGCTTGGATTCAGAAGAGCTTGTTAATATATTAAGAGCGTGGGGAAACTGAACGCACTCTTGGCTATGAAACGTGATTAGAGCCTTCTACTTAGAGAGCAATTTCTCATTAGCTGCCAAAGGACGATGGAAAAGACAAAAATATTAAGAAAGATCTTGGCAATTGCTTTGCTTAGAAGAAGGGTCATAGTTGTCATTTGTCATAATAATTATGAGTGTTATCTTGCCTCTCTTTCTTGCCATTATAGTTTTTCCCCTTGGCTAATATGGTATTTAAGTTACCTCCTGGCAGAAAATGGTGCAATTCAATGGTGGCATCAAATTGCAAAGTTTCTGGTTTACATTTCACTTCTGCCATAGGTGGCCTTAGGTAATCCACTGTCTTCTCAACCTCAGCAACCACCCACGATATGGAGATAACACTGACCTGTCTTACATAAATTGTATTCTAAGAAAGCTAGGCATGACTGGGCACGACTGAAACTAATGAGGCAAGTCAGTCATGACTAGAGATGTGAAGGCCCAGAAAAAAACAGAAAAAATCAGGGGGAAACCAGTTTTTTCCAAAAAGCTTTTTTGTTTCCCTCCAAACAATTGGAAAAATTTGGGAGGAGAAATTATGAATAAAATATTTAAGAAAAGGCATTCAAATATATTTATATAAAGGTAAAGTAGGTAAGGTGTTCTGGCCTTTACTCTCCTAAGCTTCTTGCTTGCTTCAGTTTCCTCCATCTTCTGCAGCATGTGAAATAAATTTATCTAGGTTTAGAACTACACCAGATTAAGAAATAAATGATCATGTGAAAAGGTGGAGAGGCTAGTCTCAATCCAGGCAATTCAGTTTTCAGAAGTCATTAAGATAATAAAAATGAAGGATCAAGAATCAGAAGCAGATACTGCTGGTAGTGGTACAATGATAATGGGAGGCTTATCATTGCAGTGATGACACAGTAGTTAGTAGTGATAGAGCCCCTGCAAGCTTGGCAGAAGCAAGGACACAGCTTGGGGATGCATGGAGTGAGAGTGCTCGCCCCAGTTTATGAGAAGCAGGGGAAAGGTTGGTGTTGAAAATAGAATCTGGCTTACAGAGATGCTGGGTTCCTTGGAGTTCAGCAGATTGCAGCCCGTTTGTAACAAAAAATTAAACATTTAAAAGTAAATTACTGCATTTGGACTAACTGTCTGAATAAACTATAGTTCTATGTAACATATCAAACATGATCAGTGTTATGAGCAAAGCAGATTAAGCATAATAAATGCTCCTAAAAGAACAATGTGACTTTAGATTTGTAAAAGACATTAAAATAGCATTGCATATATTACAGCTTTTCCCAAAATCCCTACCCCCACCCACCCCCAAAACTAGGGTTTTTTTCATGACTTCAAAATTTCTGAGAATTTTACATCTCTAGTCATGACTTGTCTCAAATAGCTAGGAATTTTAAGTCCCATTAATTTCAGTGGGACCTAAGAAAACTAGGATTCTTAAACTACAACCCAGAATACTTGTAAGGATTATTGATAATGTATAGGAAGGGCTTTGATGTGTCAAAACGTGTCATACCAACAGTGGTGTTGTTTAAAACATGCCTCTGCAGCTGCTTTTTCATGCTGTGTTAACTAAGTTTTATGCACAATTTTAACAGTATGAACACATTTTAAGGACCACTAGTCATTTCTTCATACTGGCTCCATCCCATTGGTATATATATCAATTTCAGTTTGTGCGAGACTGGATCTGTCTTTACCAGTCTTTGCTGGATAACGTACCATGAGCAAATCTTGATGATAAACAAAGTGAGGCTATTCACACAAGCAGCCAACTCAGGCTCAAGCAGCCCAGCCTGGGTTCGGCTGCCCGTGTGGAGCACTGGGATCACTCCCATTCCTAGCATGTCCGGCCCCCCTAGCCCGACTTTTAATCCCAGCTTGAGTGCGCCCACAACCCCAGGTTTGGGATTTTGTGTGTGTGTGTGTGGGCTGCCCAGAGCGCCTGACTCATGGGGAAATCCACCAATGCACCACGCTCATCATGTGGTGGATTATGGGATTCCTGGATATTGGGATTTGTTTTCCCGACTTCCAGTGATCTGTGCTGCCTGTGTGGGCATGTGATGGTGCACTGAAGAGGAGCTCGTCTCATGGTAGCAAGTATGAATGGTCCCCTTTGCTAAGCAAGGTCTGCCTTGGTTTGCATTTGGATGGGAGACTACTCTTCCCTGGCTTCTCCAAGATAGGGCTGAGAGAGACTCCTGCCTGCAGCCTTCGAGAAGCCTCTGCCAGTCTGTGAAGACAATACTGAGCTACATAGATCAATGGTCTGACTCAGTACCTGTCAGCTTCCTATGTTCAGAAAGGAGAGCTGGACTTGTGATAGCAAGCATGACTTGTCCCCTTAGCTAAGCAGGGTCCACCCTGATTGCATATGAATGGGAGACTAGATGTGTGAGCACTGGAAGATATTCCCAACAGGGGGTGGAGCCGCTCTGGGAAGAGCAGAAGGTTTCAAGTTCCCTCCCTGGTATCTCCAAGATAGGGCTGAGAGAGATTCCTGCCTGCAACCCTGAAGAAGCCGCTGCCAGTCTGTGTAGACAATACTGAGCTAGATGGACCAATGGTCTGACTTGGCATGTGGCAGCTTCCTATGTTCCTATGATCTAGCTCCTTGATCGTCGGGGGGGGGGGTCAGTTCTGTCCTGCCTACTCTCCCTGCCTGTTATGCTAATGAGAATGAGAAAAAATTGTCTCTCCTTCTGAATAAAACTTGTATGTGGAACATTTTCCTTTAAAATATTAAAAGCCCCATTAAAACTGTTGAAGGCATACATGAAATGTTGCCAAAATTCCGTGCATAGACACAAGATTCCCTGTACCCAAAACAAACAGCCTTAAAAGATTAGCTCCATCTAAATTACACTGTGTCAAAGAATTCAAATCAAATCTTTATTGTTGCGGTCATTCAACCAGCAAAACACAAAGTACAATTGCCAAAGAATTTGGAAATGGATGTATACAAAGGTGCTGCTAGAGAAAGAACATACCATGTGACATGCATCTAGATAGTTTTAAGAAAATTAAATCATACCTAAAGCAAGATTAGCAAAAACAAGCTAAAGGATTAGTTAAAAACATCACAAAACAATCAGCCCTAGAGGAAAATTCCTTCCTTCTGCCTTAAAATGTGGCAACCATTGAGATCAAAACAAAAGCAAAAACACAAGACTCCAAGACAAAATGTGACAGGCTCATTTAGATCACCCCAGCATCCCCATCAGGAATCATTCCAGTTCCTTCTTGTTTTACCTAAAGTGGGGGGGGGGGAACTAAGTTTTTTTGTCCTTGGACCACTGGCTTCAACCTGCAGAGTTTGCATGTGTGGAGACTTCTACTTCCTCTTCCCCCTTTGTGAGTCTTCTCCTGTCCTTAATTCCTGTTTTTAGTGTCTAAACTAATGTTCCTTGCCTAGTCTTTGGGACTGATTCCTATAACCTCATCTGCAACTCAGGCCACTTAGTCTTAGTTTAGGCCATCTAGAATGATTCAGGTCAATACTTGCTCCTACTTAGGAGATGTTCCTACTATATATTTTAATGTCACAATTTTTAAAATCAATGTAACTGTAGCTGTTTGCAGAGGGGCAACTTTATTTAGTATGCAGGTTTGATTATAGGTTAGATCCAAAGGTTATTTTCCTCTGAAGAAATTCTCCTTCTTCCTCTAGAAGATGAGAACTTTAGCATTATGCATCGTGTTGTCCGTATGCAATGTGGCAACACTGATCTTCCACATAGCGAAGATGTTTGGCAGTAGTGTCACAGATGTATGTACTCACTCACACCCCCACCCCTTGCTTTACTGACAATTTATCCAATAGCTACCAGAAGCTGAAAGTAAGTATTATGTTCACCATATATATTTTCTCATCACGTGGTGCACTGATAGCCAATTTGATATTTTGTTGCAAATTCACTGAGATAACACATTACATTATGGAACAATCTGGTGCACTTTGTGCATTGTCTTTTCACCACCACCACATCTCCAATCTGGTCAGATGATCCTGGTCTGAAAGGGAGATTAAAGGCTTTATACAAGTTTAGAGAAAAGATGCAAACTACCGTTGCAAAGTCAGCGCTATGAGGAATAGATTTTGTGGATATATGGGAGGAATGAGACGGGGGGGGGAGTGAGAGATCATGGAACAATGTTGTGGCAAGATGAAGGATCTCCACCAAGGACTTAAAAATGTGAGGGGTGCCAGTTCAAAGGAGGACACCTCACCATGTCATTCTTTCATATTCTTGACAGAGCTACTATGTGTGAACAACCACCCAGAAGTTCAGTGGCTTGGATCAGAACATATAATAGAATGATAATCCATCATGAGTGCACACTTTGGAGGCTTCCAACAGCATTTGTAGCTCTAAATCTGCATTCAGCACATCTTGATGATTGTCACATTTGCATCTGTCAGCCTCCTAAGAGCTCAGAGCAAAATGCATGGGGTGTGTTTTATCATTGCAACAACTCAGTGAGATAAGACTAAGCTGTGGCTTGTTGGACTGTGTATGTGTTGTGTGGCGAAAGGATATAAGAGGACCCTGGGGCACACCATGAAGAAGCCATATACTTTATGGACAGCAGCTCCTCCACGAGTCTCAGGCTTGAGAACAACAGTCATACTACAACAGTAATTTGATAGTAATAAAAGTGCTGGCTACGTGGCACTACAGGCACCCCCCACCCCCCGCTTTTCACCAAAGTGTTCTTCAATGAAAAATGGTTTAGATGAAAGGATTATCTTTTGTGAAACAGCTGCATTTGTGCAACACTGTTCCTGAATGCCTTTGGGGGGGGGGGGCAGGGGAAATTCTGATCCTTTTAAAATGACAAACTCAATCGTCTTAAAAATGGGTAAAAATTCCAATGACAATTCAAGTTTTAAAAGAAGAAGAAAGAAATCAGTTTATGCAAAGAATTAATCATCTCATTACTTAGGGAAATACAGGACACAGGACACAAACATGAGACAGTCATAAAAAATTTATTCACATCTGATCCATCACATCACCAACATACTACATTATCTTTGGGAAATGGGGCTTGCTTTAAAGGTATGCTTTAGGTGAAAAACAATGTGTAGTAATTCACAAAAATAAGAAAAACTCTTGGGAATAAACACAGGCATACACATTTCAAAGAAAATAATGGACTAAATGATTAAAATAAAAGCAATTTTAAAAAGTAATCTAGCAACACTGAAAAGCAGAGTCAATTTGAAGACGTACGTCCAACTCTAATAAAAATAAATATTTAATCACAAAATATTCAAATGATGGGCCTGCAATGCATTTGGAATTCCCAATCAAACCATGAGATAAGCACATTCCACTACAGATCACCACACAATGAAAATGACAGCATTACTGGGAGAAACAAGGCAGTAAACGGAAAATTACCAAGCCCCAAACTCCCATCCTCTGTGGAAACCCATCTTTTCCATCAGATAGCAGAAGCATAAATTCACTCACATCACACTAGCGCCGGGTCTTTGGACCAGCTTTTCAGGGAGATGGAACAGGCAGCACAACAGCCTTTATTTTTGCACTAGAACCGCTATCTCAACGATACGCTGAAAGAAATAGTTCTCATGACTCCAACTAGCAGCCAAAAACTATCTTCCTGGTCATATATCTTGTGTATCCAGAGAAGGGAACAGGCTTTCATCTTCTATCTGTATGGACAAGCATGTATGAAATACAGAGCATTTACCACAGAGATCAAAATAAGACATAGCACTTTGGGCAGAGGAAGCAGGAGCTTAGATAAAGCAAGTAATGGCACATCTTCATGACACATTGTAAATCTATATAGGAACTGTTGGACATGGAAAAGCCTCATATAAGGTAGGTGAAGGTTAATTCATTTAATCACACTGGCATGTTGTGATGAAACTTAAGTGGATTTCTACAGTGCAATATTATTATTACTACTGCTGCTACTACTACTACTACTACATTTATATCCTGCTCATCCTCCAAGGAGCCCAGAGCGGTGTACTACATACTTGAGTTTCTCCTCACAACAACCCTGTGAAATAGGTTAGGCTGAGAGAGAAGTGACTGGCCCAGAGTCACCCAGCTAATTTCATGGCTGAATGGGGATTTGAACTCAAGTCTCCCCAGTCCTAGTCCAGCACTCTAACCACTGCACCATGCTGGCTCAATATATGGCGAAATGGAAGCAATCTGATGAATGCTTTAGAACATGCCAACCCTCTGCTCAGATCCATTCAACTCATATTCTTGATACATGAACTAGAGATAGGTTTTGGCCCTAAAGCTCAAACAAACATTTGTAGGGGCTCCAAAGAACTGATCTGGTCAAATGTTTTAACAGCAGATTTAGAAAAAATCTGAGAAACTAAGTTTGCAAAGGAAAACTTGAAAGCTTAGGCATCTTTTGCTATATACAGGGAAACCAGGGGACAATTGTGCAGGAGTAGCAAGTGGTCCATCTCTCCCTAATCATATACAATTAATGGTATTAAAATATGAGTATTACTTAGCATTAATTAAAATATCATCAACACCACAATAGTCTACTCCTTCACACTTGTTATCTCACAGGTTTCACAAACAATTGGGGAAAAGATTCAAAAAGTTCAACCTTCCCCCAAATGACACCAATATTCAAACTTGGCATAAGCACGTAAATCAAACAATTTGGTGCTTATCTGCTCTATTGCATAATTAATTCAAGTTCCTTGAGCATGTGGCAATTAAAGACCTGGGATTTAAGTATAGAATTTCAAAACCCAATGAGTTGGATTCCAACTAGCATCTGTAAAAGTGGGATGTCAAGAGGGGAATGAGATTTCTGCCATCTTTTCCAGTCCCTCATATCATACCCCACACTGTTCCTGAGGTCAGGATTAGTTTGAGGATTACTAGGGGCTGCAGGATTGAGAAAAGAGTGGGAAACCCCATTCCATGAGTAGCGTGCTGCTTGCAGATCTCTGGATCCAAGCCAATATGGGAAACTAGACCATGTTTCAAGCCAGACCATATAAACACCAGTGCCTTGAACAGCTATCAAGATGTAACGTATCTGCCTTATCAGTTATTTCTGAACCCTTGTCACACTGATCAACCAAGATCCATGGATCTTTTCCTTCCAGTCGCAACAGTGTCTATGGCTAGTCTTCAAGTGCTCAGCTTTACGTTTTCAGGTTTATTGAACTTCTATTACTGCAGTCCAAGAGACATGCAAATATAATGTGAATTCCGATGTTTTCCAATCTTTGTAGTCAAGAGCTTTTTTGCAGTCTTTTTGACTGTATCACTGTGTGCTGCTATAATTTTAAACTGAAGGGAGAAACTATCACTACCTCAACACACCACTGTTGCACATAGTGATTTACACAGTCTAGACCAGTCCTAGTAGTGGTGTGCCCGAACCGGTCCGGCGGCCATTCCAAAGAATGGCTGAACTGCCGGACCGGTCCAGCCCTGCCTGGTCCGGGTCCGGGTGGGGGGGCATGCCTTTAAGGGCGGGGAGGGCTTGCTTAGCCCTCCCGCCTCCTTGCCCCCGCCAGCGCCCGTATTTTCTAGTATAGGGGCGCTGGAAACCAGCCGCCACTGCCCCCGCCGCCACGAAAGAGCCCCCAATGCCAGCCCTCCCTCCTTCCCAGCTAGCTGCCCGCCCGCCCGCTCGCTCACCGCTCTCCGAATAGGAAACGAGAGGAGCTCCGGCACAGAGCTCCTCTCGTTTGGAAGGCCTCCGGCAGAATGGTGTTTTGCGCGCGCCGCAAAGCACGCCGTTCGCTGGAGGCCCGGTCTACCCGCCGGGAAAGGGCCGGGTAGACCGGGCCTCCGATACGGGCCTCCGATACGCCAGCTGGGTAGACCGGGCCTCTGATCGCTGGGTAGACCGGGCCTCCGGCGATCGGAGGCCCGGTCTACCCAGCGATCGGAGGCCCGGTCTACCCGGCCCTTTCCCGGCGGGTAGACCGGGCCTCCGGCGAATGGCGTGCTTTGCGGCGCGCGCATGCGCGCGCACGCAAAACACCATTCTGCCGGAGGCCTTCCAAACGAGAGGAGCTCTGTGCCGGAGCTCCTCTCGTTTCCTATCTGGAGAGCGGTGAGCGGGCGGGCGGGCGGGCAGGCAGCTAGCTGGGAGGGAGGGAGGGCTGGCATTGGGGGCTCTTTCGCCGCGGCGGCGGCGGGGGGGCGGCTGGTTTCCAGCGCCCCTATACTAGAAAATACGGGCGCTGGCGGGGGCAAGGAGGCGGGAGGGCTAAGCAAGCCCTCCCCGCCCTAAAAACAAGGCCCCCCTTCAGTGCCAGTCCGGACTTCTCCGGACCGTGCACATCACTAAGTCCTAGGCAAACTTGGCCCTCCAGATGTTGCTGAACTACAACTCATATCATCCCTATCTACAATTGTAATGGGAAACAATGGGAGTTGTAGCTCAACAATAGCTGGAGGACCAAGTTTTCCCAGCCCTGGTCTAAAACACTGTGTGCCACCAATGAAAAGCAGGAAGAAGCAAGGTACACTGCCCAAGTGCTTGTAGAGAAGGTATACCAGGTCACCTAAGCGAGATAGCCAACAGAAACTTTGAGAGAGAAGGGATAGACTAGTTTACAAAGGTTGAAAACCAGAGGAACAAAGAAGGCTGATAAGACACTCCTGATTTCAACTGATAAAGCAGCAGAACACACAAACACGTGACACAATCTAGTGGCCTAGCTGGCCATTGGTGTCCATATTAAATGAAATCTGAATTTCCAAACAATTTTGTAATGTTTTGAATGTGAAATTTAGAGACAAACTAATTTAATATGGTCCCCATTAGCCATCAGTTCTAACCTTACTAATTGATGAACTGTACAAGGCTATCATTCTCTTCTGTGGATAGAGGGTAACTGGGAGTCTGCCTTCCAAACGCAAGGCTACCTAATTTTTTTTCTGCTTTGGGTGAGAGGGGTCTTTAATTTCAGAATTGACTGCATCTGAGGAAACTATCTACCTCATTTGGGGGGGGGGGCGGAGAATACAAATGACTCAAAATTATAACCATGCCCTTGCCCATTGAAAGAAATGGAAAAAAGAGGCAGCCTAAATATGCTAAGCCAACACGGAGTAGAAGACTGTTATTTCTAAGATTCAAATTAAGTGACACAGCGTTTATGTGTACTTCCCTTGCAGCAAATGTTTGAATCCAGTGAGGTGAAGAAAGGAGACTAGTCTTCTCGTGAATGATCATTCTCTTCTGTGGAAGGAGCGCATCCTGCCACAGAAGAGAAGGAGCATTCATGGCAAGACGCATGTTCCTTTCTTCTTCAGTGAAAGAATGCCTCCCAGAGCAGGATGTTGAAAGGTCAGGTATCTCATTTATTTATAATTATAAACCACCACACAAATCTTGAGGCTGCATATAACAGCTTAACATACAGCAGAAATAAAACACAATTAAAACATACCAGATGAGGTAGTAGCCTTCCTAGTGAAATAAAATGTAAAACCCCTTGAACCAAGTTTTGTAAACCAGGGAACACAGTCCCAACACGTTTCTTTAGAGTAGCCTTGAAGACCTCCTCCCGCAATATGGCAAGATGAAGACACACAAGAGGACAATAGTTTCTTTGATGTTGATCTTGAACATTTTGTTCTAGGGATGAGCACACAATTGATCTTGTGTTTTGTTTTGAACTCAAAACAAAGGGTTTCGAGTTCCCTACCCTAGAGGCCTCCAACCTCCCTTGGGTGGGCAGAGTAACTGAGAAGGCAGTGGCTGATAATTCCAGGCAGTTTGGGAAGATACTGATTATCTAGATCAGGGCTGTTCAACTTAGGCCCCCCAGCTGTTTTTGGACTACAATTCCCATAATCCACAGCCACAGTAGCCAATAGCCAGGGATTGTGGGAATTGTAGGCCAACATCTGCAGGAGGGCCGAAGTTGAGCAGGCCTGATCTAGATCTATCTCAGACTGGCTTTAGAGCAGGCTATGGGATGGAGACAGCCATGGTCAGCTTGATGGATGAACTCTAACAAGGAATGGACAGAGGGAGTGAGAGACTGTTGGTTGTCTCTTTGCATCTTTTGATACAATCATCCATAGTATCCTTCTTGATCATTTGGGGAATTTAGGAATAGGTGGCATTCCCACTGCTCTGCAGTGGTTCTGTTCTATCTCTCTGGTATATTCCAAATGGTGTTGCTAGAAGATAGCTGCTCTCTGAAACAAGATTTATTGTCTGATGTCCCTCAGGGCTCCATCCTATCTCTGATCTTTTTTAACATCTACATGAAACCGCTCAGTGAGATCATCAGGAGATTTGAAGCAGGGTGTTATCAATATGCTAATGACATCCTGTGGTGACCAGTCTCCCCACACTCTAAAGAGTTAACAGGAAGTGAACCTTTGTCTTGACTGACAGGCTAGTGAACTCCAGGGCTCAATCAATCAGTACACGAAGTGGGTGGGACCTAGAGAACTATTGTGGGGAATTCTGGGAACAAGAAAGTAAGTCTTGTCAGAGAATGCAGACTAGCCTGAAGTCTATGCTGGAGGAGTGAGGAAGACATGCGGCAAGGAGTTTTGCTGTAGCAGGATGACTGTAGATCCTTGCAAGATAGGATTGCAGGAGGCTTGATTCTCATCGGGGCTTGGTGAGTTCAAGGGAACAGGAAGCCAGGACTAGCAAGCTTCGGAAGTTTATGGCAGGAGAAGGTGTTTTAGTAAGAATTTGTGTTAGAATTTCTGTTTATTTGGTGCTTTGCATTGTCCTAAATAATTGTTCTTTGCAACTGAGTAAAAACAGGTTGCTCACGTGTAAGTTTTGATCAGGTAGAGATCAGGTAGAGATTATGGATGTAGATCCATAAGAATGGGTTCTGCACCTGCTCAGGACCCTCGTGGTAGAATGCCGCAGCTCATCATGGTGACTGAGACGCACTTTCATGCCCACAGCGTGATATTTAAAGGCAGGCCAGTGCCATGTTCCTCAGTTCTTGGACGAACGTCGTGAAGGATGATCATCTGGAGTCAGATGAGTTCATCATTAAAGGAGAATAGCCTGCACACTCTCAAAACGCACATAGTGGGAAGATTAGGGCAGAGGGGTGGTTCAGTAGGGTCTTATGGATGTTAATGGATCTCTAACAGATCAAAAGTTACAGGTGAGAAACCTGTTTATCTGGATTGAGATCCATAAGAATGGGTGTTTAGCTAGCTCCCAATGGAGGGGAGTGCAGTAGTAGCTATTGTAACACCCGCTTTTAAATGCTTCTCCCAAAGCTCGCCTCAGCAGCAGAACGCACATCTATGGTGTAATGCTTGATGAAAGGTAACTCTGTGGACCAAGTTGCTGCTTTACAGATGTCCATGAAGGTTACTCCTGACAGATGTGCAGCTCATGAAGCATAGACAAGGGTAAAGTGGGCCTTAATTGCTTCAGGTGGTTTCACATCTTGTGTTTTGTAGGCCAACATAACGAGCTCGACTAGCCATCTGGACATTCTTTGTCTGGAGATGCAGGCGCCTTTATTAGGACATTTGAACGCTACAAAAAGGCGCTTGGTGGGCCTAAAGTCTTTAGTATGGTCCAGGTAATATAGAAGTGCCCTGTGCACATCCAAAGAGTGCATTGCATGTTCCAACAGTGTAGAAGGATCCCTGAAGAATGTGAGGAGAACAATATCTTGATCTAGGTGAAATTCAGATACCACCTTGGGTACAAAGTCAGGATCCAAACACATGAGCACTTTATCAGGATAGATCCTGGCGCATGAGGAGTCAATCCTCAAAGCTTTCAATTCACTAACATGCTTTGCTGTAGTTATGACCAGTAGGAAGTCAGTTTTTAAAGTTACCAGATGATGGAAATAGTACCCATTGGTTCAAATGGGCTCTGAGTCAATGCTGAGAGAACCAAGGATATGCTCCACGGTTTCACAGGAGTATGAATAGGTTCATGAGGCCTTTTAAGAAGGCTCTACTTTCCAGGTGCGAGAAAAGAATCTTACTGCCACAGCCTGGCTGTTTGGAAGAGAGTGCTGCTAAATGAACTTTAAGGGACACATTTGCCATACCCTATGATTTCAAGGTAGTCAAATAGAGGAGTACATCCTTAATGGTAGCTTGCTTAGGGTGAAAACCATGCACCCTGGCATAAGTCTTTAAATGCAGCCATTTGCCAAAGTAATTACGCCTGGTAGAAGGTTTCCTATGGTTGAGTAGTATGTTACTCAGAAGCTGATTTGCCATGCTCTCAGACGGAGTGTGGGTATGTCTAGGTGTAGGATATGACTGTTGTCTCATATCCTCATTAAAAGATTTAGTTCTTGTGGCAGTCTTTGGTACTGGTTTCCCGACAGTTTGACTACCTGTGGAAATCATGGTTGCCTTGGCCACCATGGAATCACTAGAATGCAGGATGTTGGAGTGGCCAGATGTGCTACCACGTGGCTGATCAATGGGCATCATGGGAACATGCACAGCATCTTCCAAGACCAGTCCATCTGGAAGGCGTCCCCTAGTGATTGCGGGTTGTGACTCACCTTTGAACAAAAACAAGTGCACGTTGTGTTTTCTGAAGTTGCGAACAGGTCTATGGTGGAGCTCAACCAGATGTTGAAGAGGGAAACAATATTTTCTGTTTTGATCTCCCATCTGTGTTGCCGCTGTTGCACAAAACTGTGACTCCGATTGTTTGCTAGGACGATGTCTAGACCTTTTATGTGGATGGTTATCGGGTAAGCCTGATGCACCAGTGCCACAGTTGGAGGCTGAGATCGCAGAGGGTCCGTGACACTGTTCCACCTTGACAGTTGATGTAAGAACAGACATATCTTGCCAACAGAAACGCTGTGTTCCTCTCCAAGGCAGATGAGACACAAATCATGGAGGTCTTTAGAGGGGAGTTTAACTTTACATCCTTCGCACCTCTTAAAGCTCCGTTTATTCTCAGCCATAATGATAATCAGAAGTGTAGTCCAAAGTCCATTCCAAGGGTCAAACAACGCCAACATTGTCCAGAAGGCAAAAGAGCCAAATAACCAAAATAACAGTTCTTTTTTAAAAAGGAAAAAAAGATTAACTCCCGAAACAAATTTTTTTTGGAAGAACTTTTCAATGAGGAACGACAGACCGAAGTCTGTAATGGCAGTTGGAAAAGAACTGAGGAACATGGCTCTGGGCCGCCCTTAAATAGCACACTGTGGGTGTGGAGGTGGGGCTTGGTCACCACGACAAGCTGTGGCATTTTACCGCAGGAGTCCTGCACAGTTGAAGAACCCATTCTTATGGATCTTGACGGATCTAAGAGCACAAAATGTGCCGCCCTGAAATATCGGGGTGTTTTTGAAGTATTCTTGTAACCAATTAAATATTCGTAAGTGTTTATAAAAAGCTAAAATCCTCAGACAGAACCAGTCTGTAGTAATTGAAAAAAAGTTTTTTCTTTGTTACTTTTTTCAAGCCTCCAAGGGTGGTTATCAACCCAGCATGAGCAAAGCAGGGAGGCAGAAAGGGGATTTCTCTGGTGTAAAATGCATCTCAAAGAGAGCTTAGCCAAATTAATAATTAGCTCCACGTGCAGGTGAAACACACAGGAGAAAGGTTTTTCTTTAGTCTTGCCTGTTATCAAAAAGAGGAGTCGATTTTTGCATTTTCCCAGTACCCAGGTATAGAGGGACTGTGGACTAAAGCACTCAATCCAATGGTCTGATTCTAGGCAAGTCTTAAGAGTGCTTGGTGACAGCAGGAACCCACCAGAACTTCTGAGTTTACTAGAATCTCTTAGCTTTTCTGGGGTTGGAAAGCTAAATATTTTTAAACCAGTCAGTCTCAGAGCACAGGACAGGGATGACTCAGCACTAAAGTCTCCCTCTGTTGCACGACTGGTTGAGACCGGCCAGAGAGATTATCCATGAACCTGGCCTAAGTCGGGAAAGGAATTTTCCACTACCCACAATCCACTACACATTCAAATCTATTTCTCCATTACATCATCATCAGGAAATAGAATAACCCCCATAAATGCCTGCCTACTGGCAGTAATGGACTGGATGAGGGATAGTAAATTGAAACTGAATCAAGACTGAGGTACTCTGTGTAAGGGGTCATACTATGAGGGACGGGATAGGTCTGTTCTGGATGGGATTGCACTCCCTGCCGAAGGAACAGGTATGTAAGCTTGGGAGTGCTTCTGGACCCAGGCCTCACTCTGGTTTCTCAGGTTGAGGCTATAGCCAGGAGTGCCTATCAACTTTGGTTAATACAACAGCCGCTTCCATTCCTTGAAGATAATGATCTCAGAATTGTGATTCCCCTCTCTGGTAACCTCTAGGCTTGACTATGACAATGCACTCTATGTGGGGCTGCCTTTGTATGTAGTTCAGAAACTTCAGTTGGTCCAAAATGCAGCAGCTAAATTGGTCCCCAGGGTTTCTTGGAGAGACCATATTATGCCTTTTTTTTAAACAACTGCATTAGCTGGCAATAGGTTTCCGGGCAAAATATAAAGTGCTGGTAATTACCTTTAAAGCCTTAAACAGCTTAGGACCAAATTAGCTGGGAGAGCACCTTTGCATGATCCCCATCGTACATTAAGGCCATCAAGAGAGGTCTGCCTCCAGATGCCACCAGCTTTTCTGGTGGCAACTTGGGAGCGGGTCTTCTCTGTAGTTGCACCTGGGCTGTGGAATGTGCTCTCTATAGACAGTCATGGTTTAACATCTTTACCAGTCTTTCAAAGAGCCCTCAAGATGCTTTTTTTAAAGCCTGGCTTTTAGTAATCGTTTAATGTTTTAAGTAGTTCTCATAACAGTTTTATTGAGTCTTTATTGCATTTTTTTAACTGCCTAGAACCTTTGGAGTCAGGCACTATGCATAAAATAAAATAAAATAAATGGAACACTAGGATTCTTTGGCGACAATGGAAATTGTAATCCAACAACATCTGGCAACCTAAGTTTGAAAATCCGTGCAGTAATGCTCAGATGCTTCATAAGGCAGCATAGGACCAGGCTGACAACATGAGGCTTCTTCTGGCACCATCTTGAAAGGCACACAGAGTGTGGGGGAATTGTCATCCTTCCCAGCACCTTCCTCACAGAGCTCTATGGCCAAGTGCTGGCGGGGATGACAGTTCCCAGCACTCTGTGTGTGCTTCTCAAGATGGTGCCGGGGCTTTACATGGGTCTGTAGTTCTGGGAGCCCTCTAGCACTGGAGAAAGCACAGCACTACATGGCAATGGGAAATGGCTCTCACACTGAAGATTTTTTTTTTTTTTAAACCAAAGTGGCTCCCGCATGCACCTTCTGATGTACATAGTATAGTATAATATATTTATTTATTTCATTTATATCCTGCTCTTCCTCTAAGGTGCCCAGAACATTGTACATGGTAATGTTTATCCTCATAAACAATCCTGTGAGGTAAGCGACTGGCTCAAAGTCACGCAGTGACTTTCATTGCTGAACAGGGATTTGGATTCTAGTCTTCCCAGTCCTAGTCCAACACTCTAACCACTACACCACACTGGTTCTCCTACAACATTGTAAGACTCCACTATAATGCAGAATATCCTATAACCTTTAGTAATATACAAAATAGAATACAATTCAATTAACTGCATTATATTATACAGTGTTCATTAGAATCAACACTAAATGTGAAACTGGGGAGGGCACTGGATTGCCAACACTGTAATGATAAGTTTCCTTTTCACAAACCATAGACATTAGATAGACCAAGGAAAAGTGCGGGTGCATAGAGGGCAGGTTGTAAAAAAGCACAATTTGCACAACACTATTACTGATCAGGTGGCACGTCTCTTAAGGCATCAACCTTAGGTTCCAATTTCCTGGCTTTGTGGAGCCTGAACATAAATCAGATAGCCTTAACTGTGGCCTTAAACCAGCAGATTGTTTTGACTATACAATAAAAATAAAACCCAAGATAAAAATAAAATATTGTGTTCCACTATTTTACGTTATCCTTAAAAACAATAAAAGACAGAGCAGTAAAGTAAAACATCAGCAAGGATTAAAACAAAATGATAATCACTACTTTACTCAGAAGCAAGTTTTGCCAAGTTCAGTGGTCTTGCTCCCAAGAAAGTGTGCATGGGATTGAAGCTCAGAGAAAGGGCTGTATCCTAAGGTGTCTTCCTCCAGAGCAAAGACACCCATTGCATTTTAAATATTACAGTGAGGTCTAATATTTTGATAAACCTAAAAATACATCCCCAAAAGAAAAACACCCACTGTTTTCAACTTTTTGACTATAATAAAGAATGTCACAGGAAATACAAGGAATACTTACTTCAGAAAGAAACCTGCCCATAAATCCCTAACTTATGGAGATGCTCAGTAGGAAAAAAAAAGAGTCATGGTTAGTTCAGATGGGTTGCCAACACGCAGCAGTAACACGATAAATGCTGGTTATACCAGGGCCTGTGCATGTTTTAGCTACTATTTTACTTAGCTCACATACAGAAAAGTGTGAGAATAGCATTAAACACTGTACTGCTTTAGAAATCCAAATAGCAGGCTGAACATTCCACAGGTATTAAGAACCATTTCATCGAAATGGTTCTTATTCTTCAGCCCAGCAATTTTTCATGGTATAAAAGTATTAATGCACATAGAAAGCTCACTCACTCACTCACCTGGAATACCATTCTGTGCATATGGATGTGTCTTCTGTTAGTGGGTCAGCCTGCACAAAACAGCTCCAAGTCCATATGTTGTCTTAAGAACTTCCTTGAAGCAAATTCTACTTCAATATCAGACCCATTTACTCCTCAATTACTATTACAAAGCACACTCTTTGCGGAATGCAAAGAGTGTTTACGAACTAAGAATGAACACTGGCTGACATCCAACACAGCATAATGTGGCTGGTGTCTTCTCCCACACACTGCTGCAAGCTTGCAGTGAAGCACTGGCAGAGTTGCACTCTTGTGCAAGAGCACAAATACTTCAAGTAGCTCTTCTGTCAGTGTCATGTTTCTAATCAAACTAGCGCTTCCAGAGTGTAGGCACACCACTCAAAGTATCTGCACTCTTGAGCAAAAGCCTAAAACTGCCAGGGCTTCACTGCGAGCCTGCAGCAGTCAATGTGAACTGGCACCACCTACATTATGCTGCGTTGGATGTCCGCCTTAAACCAGAACCAAACATACATGTGCTGACCTAGCAAGGAAGTTGTACATGCAGAGTTGATGTGGCAATTGGACATTCAGTTCTCATTTAACTTAATAGGCATGCCTGATGCTTAAAAAACCAACATAAAATAGTAGTGTGAAATAATTCCTCAGAAGCGACACAAGCAAGCTACGTTATGTTACATTCAGGTCCTGAAAATAACACCTTTACTTCAGCATTTAGCTTTCCATTCTGACTGTCCACACCATGGGATTTTATTTATTTCAAGAAATAAAGCTCTAGCGGATGTTGCCCTTTTTATGATATAGTAATTTAATATTAAAGTCACAGGCTAATAAATGCAAAATTTATTTCAACTGTACATAACACATACCTTTAAAAAAACCCAAACCCAAACACTCAGTTATATGCCACCACGAACAATAAAATGCAAACTGTACAATACAACGCATTCAGATATACATCTCTATTCTTTTGTCCAGTCAGTAACTTACTATAGATGGCTTCTCCCATTCACAAATGAAATGCACAATATATAGAATTGTTCCATTTTTACGTCAATATATACACCTTTTATTGTGTTTTGGCATGATTATGCAAAACCTACAATTAATATAGCTTAGTGTCAACTTATAGTAAATGTCGACTGAATGGCAATACCATTTCAACTGCGTGAAGGGGACTGACGACAGCTCACACCTACATTCTAATTCAAACTCTGTACGCCTTCTTTATAATAGTAACTGTACACACTTATCTTACAGATTGCATAACGTAAGGTACCATTATTAATATGAATGAAATTCCACAAAAATAAAACACTGAAACTTTGGGCTGAATACCACCATTTTAACAACTAGATTATTTATCTGTGCTTCTTGCATTAATACTTCTGACCCATTCACAACAACCAGCAGTCTGAAACAGCGAGAACAGTGGTGAGGACTTCAACGGTACTGTTACATTGAAGAAAACTATCATAAAGATATCATTCTGATAATGGCTCACAGCTCTTGAAAAAATTAATGGTGCTAATTTGTCAAAGCTTTGAATATTCAGATTTAGTTAATGAACATAATTCTGAGAGGGAATGAAAATTTCCAGGACATCCTTGGTATATCAAATAAAAATACATCATAAAAACCAACATAAATATGTTTAAGTAAATCAAGAAGCTTTTAGTCACTGTAAGAAACATCTTTTTAAAAATAAAAAAACTGTAACAGTACTGCTTAATGGGTTCATTGATCTGTGGTGTTGTTTTTGGGTTTTTTTAAAGTGGATACTGATCTTGAAAAATATAATTCTTCTAACTCTCTCATGTTTATAGGTACATTATTTGGCAATACGGAGAACATAAATATTTTATGCCTGATCTTTTATCAGGCTGAACTACATGCTACAGGGCAGATGCTCCTGTTTTTTTAAAATGAACATCAGGTACAGTGAAGGAGGGGAGGGGCCACTTAACAGTTTCCCCCTAGCGATTTTGCCATGCAAATTACCTCCCCTCAGTTGTGTATCCACTCATAAGGGAAAAGATAGAGGTACCTATATCCTCCCTGCTGCCATTGGTAAAAAGCAGCTGGGGGTATTTTAAAAAGAAAAATATCCAGAATGGAAAGTGTTAAGTATAGTTTTTCTCCATTTATCTGCTTAAACTTGAGGCCAATTCTATAAGCCACTGTAACATCATAGTTGTTTAAACCTCCTGCTGCTGCCATGGGGTTGCAATGGAATTCCCCTCACTTTGTTGCTGGGTAATGACTCTAATGTTACAAAACAGCAGCTAGCAGCACTGTGATTGGTACCATCTTTGTGCTGCACAGGGTCATTTATACTTCTCTGGCAAAACAGGAAGAGGTGAAGTAGGTAGACACGTGGTAGCCTTCAACTGTGCAGAGTACAGCCCTTCAACTTGAAATAATGATATTAAGTCATCACGGAGGATTTCCAGGGAGACAGTTTAATAGCATGTAGCACAGAGCTCTATGCTGCAGCAGTGCAAATTAAGGCATGTCTTTCTGCTGCCAAAATTGGTTCTACAAATCTAGCTGTAAATCAGGTGCAGCAAACAGGTACCACAGCATGATTTCATGGCTAACAAATAGAAACGTTCTCAAGTGCTTCAATTTAGGAATGCTAATTTACAAAATTACTTAACATAAAAGTCAGTAATGTCTATTGTCTTGGTGTGTTTACTATAATATCCTTACTTAGGTCATTGATTTCATGTTCAGTGACTAAGCAGTAGAAACTACAGGTTACCTGTAGATGTTTACTATCACCTGAGTTGTAAACACTTATGGTCAAGTTGCCAGGAAGGAATGGCGCAGCAATGGTTGATTTGATTTGTTTGTACAATGGCATTAGAACAATGGGTGGAACAGTTTGACAAATTCAGCATCCTGGGAAAAGCAATATTGCCTCTTCAGAATTTCATTGCAACTGTCATATGTTTTTTAGATTACTTTTTTTTTTAAGACTCTAATAATTTTTTCTACAAAAAACAGAGCTCCCCATAAAATATCTTGGGGCCCCATTTTATGAGCTGAACACAATACATAACATCATAGCGGGCTGGTTCAGATGTCACATAGAAGAACCTCAGTTAAATCCAGACTCTG